>NC_081412.1:173090910-173210910 GCF_030272615.1 Cryptomeria japonica | reverse complement strand
ACGGTTAGAGAATTCAAATGCATACAATAAACATGAAATACAAAGAAAACATCAAAAATGAAAATAAACACTCTTATACCTTCTCTTCTCCTTCAGATTGAGCCTTTGGTGAAGTGGAATTGCGTCCTTGCTCTATTTGATTGGATTGTCTCCTTGATGAATGGAGATTGAGCTCCAATACACAACAACAAGGGGATACAATGGATGGATTGATGATGTTGCTCAACATGAGATGAATTTGGCATTTTAAGGGTGCTATGGATGATTTCTAAATCTCTATGGGAAATATAAACTTGCATAAAGATGAGATGAATTGTGAAGGGAGGAGACTCCGATTTATAGATTGGAGGAGGTCCAAATGAAGGGCCAAGATTGATTTGAGATGGAGGGTGGAGATTGAAAGAAGGTGGGAGAGGATTGAGAGGACAAGGTGTGGGGATCAAGAGATTTGCCATAAAGGCATTTCTTGTCTCCACATCCTACAAGGTAGATGGGGAAGAGATCCCCAAGTACATTGGGAAGGGAAAAGGAATATAAAATTCCTTGTGGAATGAGGAGAGGAATTAAAAATTCCAAGAATAAGGGATGTGTGGGAAGAATAAAGGAAAAAGGAATTGAAAATTCCTCGAGAAGAGAGGGCATGGGGATGTGGAAAGGATTTGAAATCCTTTGACATGACCAAAGTTGGTGCATTTAAGGTTTGGAAGGTGAGAGGGGAAAGCCATTTATGGCAAATAGTTGACTTGCTCCTAATCAAGGTGATTAGGAATGTGCAAATGATTAAGATGAGTCATTAGGTGGATTAATGAGAGATTAGAGCACAAGTGGGAAAGTTAGGAGAATGCGACATGAGAGAGCATGAGTGGAGAAATATAAAATTGAGAGATAATGATAAGCATGATTATAGAATAATTAATTAGGCTAAATGAGAATTAGAGAAAGTGATTTGAAGAAATCACCTTGGTTAGGTTAATTAATTAGAACTAATTAAGTGGGGATTAGAAGAAATAATGATTTAGATGACTTTAGAGGAATGGGGAAATAATTAATTTATTGATACTAGTGGACTATAAATTTGATTTAAATAATTTTAAGAAGAATAAGGGTAAACATAATTAAATAATTAATTATGTAGAAAGACTCAAATTAATTAAATATTTAATTTAATTAATTTTAGACATCTACAAAAAAGTCATCCTCCATTGTGGTTTTTCAATGCTCCATTCTTTCTAAAGATTGACTTCATGTAAAGGAACAACTGAACTTGTGAATGCTTCAATTCTTCATTCGACAAACTTCTAGATAAATTGAGGTAATAATGTAGAGTAGGCAAGAATTAAGTAACCCACCCATGCTAATTTTAGTAAACAACCTATTATGATAAGGAACCCTCTTTGGTATTTCAACAACCCATAACATTCATAGAAGTAAATAAAATTCTTGCATTTCTAGATTATGAGAAACAAACAACACTTCTTAGAATCAATCAAAACTATAACATTCTTCACTATCACCTATTTATGTTAATACCATTAGAGAAAAGTAAACATATATTTGTAATTAATTCAACAACCCCAGTAATAGATCAAGATGTAGAGCCATTTCCAAAAAAAGAGTAAGTAGAGACAATAGTAGAGGGAGCAAGGACAAAACCTCGTCTAACATACCTTCTTGTTCAATAGATAGCTATAACACCCCTTCAAGTTTATAGACACTAAGGCATTGATGACAAATAAAATAACAACATAGATAAAAATTTACAATTTATCTACATATATAAAAAAATAAAAAAATAAAATCTCAATTTATCTACATATAAAAAAAAGAACTAAAATTGTCTTACAATCCAACCTTCTTATATTTATAATAATGTAAATTCCAATATTACAATAGGGGAAGTGTACCAATAGCTCTATAGCTAATTTCATGCACCCACAAATCTTAAATGGTAGATCAAATTCCATGATTTTTTGTTGTTGTCTCCATATGTAACTTAATTGCTTATGGCTATTGTTCTAGCTTTCGGGTAATAACGATGCACCTTGTGGGGTCCATTATGCACACAAGGGTCAAAAGAGTGGAACATTATTCAGTTCCATGTGTGATATCTCTCGGCATTATTTTAGGTATGTTGTTTTTAGAATATAAGTATATTAGTTTTAGTTTCTTTAAAATTAATAATTGAAAAATTAAATGAACAAAAAATAAAGGAGATTAGATAAACAAAAAATGAACTATATAATTGAACATGGAAATACCCTTCCGCTAACAATAACCCAAATTCCTTCCTGCTCTTCTTCCTTTCTATATATTTGGAATGAAAAGCTAGTCCATGAGCAATCCTCCATGGCCCCCACCATGTGGAAATTCGCAACGACAATTACGCCAATTTCTAAGGGTCCTCCTCAGTTTGTAATATTACGCCCGGCTTTTCGGCATAATCCTGAACAAAATTACAGAATATTCGACTTACTTTCAAGAAAATAAATAAAAACGTAGAGTAGTCATTAATTTAAAAAGGAGTTGAATACCCACTAACGACAACAATAATTACTAGGCATCGTTCGTGCTTACGCATATAGTTCAACAAATAAGGACTCTGGAGCAACACAGTTAGCGTGTGAAACGATTTAAAGAGCAGCCAGTGGTCACATGAAAGCATATCACCGGCTTAAAAACACCAGATCCGAGCGGTCTCCATCCAATAATGCTCTCACGGGCCGGCACAATGTTAATGGCCTAATTATTTAAGCCGTTTACTGCCGCCACAGTATTTTAAATTTCTCTTTCCCGAAGTTAAGGCCTGAGTAAAGCAAAGCAAATGGTGGGCCAAAGGGTGGCAAATTCTCCTCGTTTGTTTCAGCTGCTTTTTATTTTATTTCGGCTGTGGTAAATGTTCGTTTCCCGCTTTGTTTTTCAAGATGCGTTTTCTTTCTAACCACGATTCCAACGATTGTAATTCTTCTTGAGAAGAGAGTGGAAATCTGGAGAAAAAAAGGGGAAATTTTGTTGAAGAAGTTGTCTGCGGATTTTGCGTTTTTTTGTCACCGATTTAATTCGGTAATTGTGATTTCTTAAGCCAAATTTCGGTTGCAGTTGAATGGCAGAGGCGCTGGCATGTTGAAATCGTCATATATTATTATTAGTTTTCTTGATCTTCTTGTATTCGTCTTGTGGTTTGGTAATATTTGGCTTTTTGCGCTCTCAGTTTAGTAATTTCGTACCTTGTTTTCAATTAGTTTGGTTGCAATGTCCGCCCGGCTGTGACGCGTGAAAATGATTTGTTTTAGGGGAAAGGCTACAAGTCTTGTTCTGCTTCGTAATTGTTTTTTTAATGTAGGCTTTGATGTTAGTTTTTTGAGTTGTTGAAGAATGTTTAAATGTTTTGTTGAATTTTAGAATTATTGTATTTTTGTTACAGAATGAGGAATTTGAACGCTGAGCAGAGAATTTTTTCTCAGTCGGCTGCTGCTATTAATGTGGATTATGGAGTTCCAGATTTCAAAATGATGCCTGTTGCTGCTCCGGCCTCTCTTTGCAATAGGGTGTTGCAAGCTTATCCATGTATGGATGCTTTTATTCTTGATTTTCTAACACATTCTTTCTGTATAATATGTCGCGCAGAGTTTTTATGCATAAAAAATTCTTGAATCTGTAGAGGTTGTCAAATTCTGATCTTCTTCCGTAAATACAGGTCAATAGATGATAAGATGTTCTGGAATTTCCATCACTTACAGAGAAAAAACTTTAAATATACAATAATATACAATGTTTTTGTAAATACGCAACAAAAATATTGAGCTTTTTGTTAAACTTCTGTGTTTTCTGAGTGTGCATGCTTTCCGTTGAATTCACTCCAGTTCCAGCAATTTTCTATGTCGTAAATACATTAAACTTTATTCTTTGTATTTCTGTTCACCGCATAAATCCTTACAGAACTGAATACGAGCCAAAACTGTAAAGATTCTGTTATATATACTATTTCTGTCAATATAAGGTGAAAAGCTTTACAATTTTCTGAAACCAACCGTTAAAGTTTTGAAAGCATTAATGAATATACGCTTGTTTTATTTACATTTAATACACCAAAAGCTCTAAATACTGGCTTTATTTAGCTGAATGCTGTGTCCGGTAATTTCAATATTTATATAAACAAATAGTCAAATGCGATATATTGTTGTAGCAGCATTTTGGTAATGTGTGTAGATAATTCTGGCTATGAATAGATGATTTTACCACGAACAGCAGTTTGTTGACTCTTGTGTATGCATTTTATTTGTGTAAACTAAAATGTGATCTCTAAAGGTTGTTGCTTCGATCTAAGTGATTTCTTTTCTGTAATTTGAAAATTTATGCGAAATTTTGTTAAATGTGAATAATTAAGTGAATTCCATTCTTGCTTTGGAATAATTTGTTCAGTTGAGGGTTCCACGTTTGAGATGGCAACATGTGAGCCGTTTTATCCATCAATGGCGGAGTTCAACACAAACATGTGGATGTGTGAAAATAAAAACAAGAAAAGGCTCCGAGAATCATATGAGCCGATTAACTTTGTCTCCTTAGAAGGCGGCCTTATGGCAAATCCTTTCAACATGCACCAGCAATCCTGCGTTTCCACAGCCTTGCATCTCAACTTCCAAGAGAATCTCGCAAATTATATCAACTCATCAGACTTCAACAATATTACGCCTAACAACAACACAATCTGTGCAAGCAAGAATCTGGCTGCTGAGATTCAACGCCAGAACGACGCAACTGAGCAGTTAATAAGACTGGAGGTAAATAAATTTTAGCTGAAAGAAAATCTTTAGAACATTAGATCACTACAATTCAATTAAAATAATTGCACAGTTTCCTGCCAGAAACTCTACAATTCATTTCACGAACTCTTGAAATATCATTTCTTTAACTAATAAAACTTTTAACTCTTCGTTCTTTGTCATTCCTGATCAGCAAGGACGAACGAGGCAACTTCTACTGGAAAAGACAGAAAATCATTGCAAGGCGTTACTGTGCTCTGTTGCTTTAGCAGTATCGTGGAAGCTGCGGGAGAAGGGTTTAGAGCTTCTTCGCATGAATCGCAAGAACATGGAGCTGGAAGAACAAATAAGAGGTCTCGCCATCGAATCCCGGGCATGGAAGAAGCGTGCCAAATGTTGCCAAGCAATGGCCGTTGCCCTCAAACTGCAGATTGAGGAAGTGAACAAAGAAGGCAGCGGAGACAGCGAAGAGGAGGCCTTCAATGCCGTGCCTGACATCTCCTCTTCCTCGTGTCAAATAATTCACAGCACAAACAACAACAATAGTAGCATTTATACTAATATTTTCATAGAAAACAGAGATCTGAAGATGCAGAGGAGTTGCAGGCTTTGCAGGAGCAAAGAGGTAAGAATGCTGCTACTGCCCTGCCGTCACCTATGCCTTTGTAAACACTGTGACAGCATATTAGACGTTTGTCCACTCTGCTCTGCTCACAAAACTGCAAGTGTAGAGATTGAAACAACATAATAGTTTATCAGTGTTTCTCAGAACGGTATAAAAGTATTACGCCAGAGTTGAAACTTTTACAATTGTTTGCTTTTAAAATCATATTAAATTATAGATTTTAATATATAGTTTTTATTAATTAATTGCAAATTTCAATATAAATTAAGCGGCTAAACTGTGATAGGTGTCGATTTTATTATTTTAATTTAAATGATTTTAAAAACTTATTAAATATTAAAGTGTTATTTCATTTATTATTCAATATGTTATTTGGTTGGTTTTTACATTTTTGTATGATAGGTGTTGTATTTGGCAATTGCCATTCCTTATAAAGTGGACACGTCTTCGTTAGGGTATGATGTTAGCAGCGGCTGCTCAATATTTTTAGGAATTATTTGTGAAACAACTGGCCCCATGAATATTGATCTTTGCTGCTTATTTTTAAATAAAACATCTTAATTTTGTATTAATAGTGTTAATACTAATTCCCATTACATATCTTTGAAGGCCAAACCCATAGCTTGACATTTTTGTTAATAAGTAGTTGTTGCTTATTTCCAGCCCCACTTTTCTTTCATAGCTTATTTTTAATTCCTAAACAATTGATGCACCACCAAAATAGGGAAAGATTCTAAATTATCCCCTTTTCACAATTTTAAAGTTGCATGGGAACACTTAAGTGCTTAAATTTACTTAAGCAAAAAATAGAGTTAAGGAGTCTCATGGGAACATGGGGTTATGGTTTGTTTTAATGTTGTAATCTTCATCTTTCTCTTCATTTTTATATATTTTGTTGATTAAATAAATTTATAAGAAAATAATTATTTATATATAAAAAATAAAAATAAATTTTTAAAATTCTAATATTATTTTTATAACTAATATCTATTTAAAAAAAAATCTATTCAAATTAAGTTGAGAAATATTTTCTTAGATAAATTGACTTGAAAATAGAAACCACCAAAAGGATATCTAGGTAAACATTATTTAGATACTACTTTTCTTAAAAATATGTATGCTAGTAGCATTTGTAGATTGAACATGTAAACAATATTATTTTAATGACTGACATATATTTGTTTGTATAATAATAGTGTAGTACTTTAGATAACATAATATTAGAGATAATGAAGATGGTTTAATAATATTATAATATGCATTATTTCATATTTATTGAAAGAGATTTCTAAGAATTACATTACATTAATGATCAAATATAAATGATAGCATTATTTTTGAACCTCTTAATGAATTTAGATTGATATAACCACACATCTAATTTTTTTTTTTTCCCCTATCAAAAATGCCTTTTGAAAGAGTCAAGCCTTGTGATTTACAATGTATTGTTAATCGTCAAGGTAATATTAAGAGTCAAAAATGCCTTTTGAAAGAGTCAAGCCTTGAGATTTACAATGTATTGTTAATCGTCAAGCTAATATTAAGAGTATCTGGATTGTGCAACCCCTTTGTATTGGTATAATTGAAATTGTATGTTGGTCTTATAATGATAGTTTCAAGTAATTATCAAATTTAGACATAACATATACTAGTTAATTTGGCGGTATACTTGTAGGTTTATATATTATTTTGTAAACATACCCTAGAATTTCATATAGAAGACTTTCTTCTATCCAAATATTAAATTCAATATTACCCTTGCATCCCTAGAAATTAATATGTTTATATCAAGTTCATCATTTTTCTTTTTCTTTTTAGTGCACAACCCCACCCACTTTTGTTGAAATGCTACGTGTTATAGGGTGATTTGATGAATACAATTTTATTCTATTGTGATTGTGCACATTATCATTTATGGTAAACAAATGAATACTATTATCAAACACTTCATTGGTTGTTGTGCTTATTTTAACATTGATCCTTGTTGTTAATAACTTCAAGTTATTAATTGTTGGCTTTGTGTCTTCCATATTGGTGGTGAATTGATGAAACATTTCTTGGTGATTTTTGTTTATGAATATATCCTATTTAACTTTGCATTAATTCCCACAATACTTTAGAACATGTTACTAACATATAGTGACTTTCATTGAAAAGAGGCCCAATTGTCTCAAATCTCTAAATAGAATCGTAGGTATACCTATAAAATAATTAAAAAAAGACTTTTATTAGTGTGTAATATTAATATAAAAAATATTATAATGAAGTATGTACGAATTGAAACACAAAAATATATTCTATCTTCAACCTAATTAGAAGATATACATCCAAAACTCATGATTATAACTAAAAAAATGCTTGACATAGTCTAGACTCTATATTCTCTAGCAAATTTTGTCCAATCAAATATTATTTCACCACTCAATGTGAATTTTAAGTGTTTAATATTTTTTTTCTTTCAAACTTGTAAGTTTTACTCCTAATTGAGTAAAATATGTGATTGAAATTTGGAGTTGTGAAAGGATTGTTGAGGATCTAATATTTAATGTTGCAACTGTTGGACACTTTTGGATGCCGAGAGAGGGTGGCAGCGGCTAGTGCGGGGGAGGGGGGGAATGTTGGTGGGAGGGTGGGGGGTGAATCAACATATATTAAAACTTAACTACCTAGTTATCATTCATTTCATTTATCACATGTGTAGAAATAAAGAATTGAAAAACACAAAAGCAATCCCACATGAACACCAATATTTTACGTGAAAAACCTAATAGGGAAAAACCATGGTGAGAATTATCCCTCTATATGAAAAATAGGTTACAATGTTTAGGCTCAAGCCTAAGGAGCTCACTGCCCTTGAGGAGGAAATGCATGATTGAGGCACACAACCCCAAGGTAAGATACAAATACTTGCAGACATTGAAGATCACTTCTTTAGGGAAAGCTACAATACATATGAAAGAGAAGCATCAACATGATCAAATTGCAGGCAGTCACATCCACTTATATGTTGATTACATGTTATTGCCAAAAAATATATGAATCTGCCTTCATTACTTCTCTATTGTACTTGTGAACCTTTGCACAACTTCACATATACTTTTCACAAAATACACAACTCATACATTCATCTAAAAAATGACTTAGTCTTTTATATACCATTCACAATCAAAATGATATTAATTAGTTAGGTCTAATTAGATGTAACATGTAGGATCAAAATAGTTGGCCCAAAAAAATCTTTAATGGATTGTAAAAGGAAAAATCAAATGCGTGAGACATCACACTATGTAAGCACACCTTCTTAGCCATCCCACATCAAAACCTATAGATCCACACATTATCACACAGACCAAAGCATTTTAGGTTGGCTCCACATGATAAAATATTTAAGACACACCGATACAACTTACTCAAATTACAATGTGGACCCCCAAAAATAATTTCAAATGCCCAACATAGCATCACCTGATATCAATGAATCTTCATCATCAAATTGCATGACCAAAATACCTGATCGTAGAGGAATGCAACACATTTTTGTACACTGTCACTTTGTCACTGTACAAACCAACTCAGATCAACACAAATCCAACCGTAGACCAAATGGGAATAAAAAAACTTGAATATTTCATGCATTTGCATCTATGAACATCACAGTTCAACCCCAAAAATTGATGAAACATATGCGCCATAATGTAAATCAAAATATGAACAAACTCAGAAAAAATTGTTCATCGCAACAATCATACTTCACCAACACTAATTGTGGACCACTAAGATCATCTCCAAAGCTTTAGAAAAGCTATATTTCAACTTGATATATACCATCTAAAGTGATTTCAATTAGTCATCGACCATTTGCAAGACCACTGAACTAAACCACTATTATTGAACTACTCCAGATCACATTCAGACCGAAGATATCACCAAGTTACATATCTGCGTCAACAAGTTTGACATAAATGACCATAAAAACTCATATTTGCAACAATATATCCCTTTTTCATTAATGAAAACATTTGTGCCAACTCCAAATTCACTCCCACTTTAACATCAAAGACAAAGGGTGTCTCCTCGACAAAATCAAACTACAAAATTACACCATAACTCCCCCTATCTACAACAACTCCTCAAAAATGAATTTTAACCAAATTATACTCCAATCATCATCTAAATATCTGCATATATTAAAAACAAAAATTTTATTGGTAGAAACTCAAGCACCTTGCAGAGCAAGAGGTATACTGCTCTTATGAATAACCTTAAGCTATGACCAGGTGGTTTTCCATTCCTCTCCCATAGGAGCCAACAATACACATTGACATTCAATATTCAATAGAAGATCCTCTGCCTCTTTGTAGCTAACTGAAAACATTATTGTTCTATCTAACTTTTGAGAGTCTTCAAGTAACTTCACCAAACCGGTGAGCTTCAAATCCACAACATCTCTTAGGAAGCCAAATTATTTCTTTATGTCCTCCCTTTGATTATTGATTGAGTAGATTCAAATTTAAATATAAATTTTTAATTGTGCTCTACCATAGCTATCAACATTTTTCTTCAAATCAATTGCACTAAAAAGTTGTACAATTTGTGCCTCTACCATATCCATTTGATCTTTGATCTTCTTAGTGTATGCTAGCCACTAATAATAAAACTAATACATGACCACAACATCATTCACAGTCTTCTCAAATACATGTACATACAATCTTTTAGCTGGGTGTGTGCATTTGCACACCTATCTACTAACTCCTTTGTCTTCTTCTCCTCTACTCCTTTCTCTACATCCCTCAATTTTTTTGCTTCTAGATTAGAAGCATGACCTTTTAAACCCTTAAGAAACACTTAAAAATTCTTAGCATCACTCAAAGATTCATGCTATCAATTTTATACAATTCACGAGATGATAAATTTTTTCATGTTGTATGATGGAGAATGTCACCTAGATGTAGCATGTGGAGGGGTGACAACCGACTAAGGTCCATTTGACCTTGGGACATAAGTACTTGAAGTACCTCTACGATAAACACTAGTGCAAACTTCATTTGTAGCTATAAAGTTTTTGATATAGAATCTCTAGAGGGTCTACAAGATTGTCCACCGAACATAATACTCCCTTCCTGTGTTTTCTCCTTCTCCTTTGTTTGCTCTTTCTCTTTTTTCTGCTCCTTCTCCTTAAGCACTTCTACTCCATTCTCATCTATGTTGATAGATAGTCATTCACATCAGTTCCCAAAAACTACATCTTCACCTTTGTTCTCTGGATCAACATCTTCACTAGTTTGCTCCTTTATTTTCATCTCTAGATTAGCTCCACTATTGCTTGTGCCATGAGAATCGCCTTTTGAACTATTTCTAGTATTTGTCTTCTCTAGAGGTGAAGACAATATCATCTGTAATTTTTTTGCAACCCTAATAGAAATATCCTCAGTCTATTTGACCATCCTTTGAATGTCATGTGTATATGCTTAGACCAATATAAAATTTACTCTTTTCTTAGTCTAGAATTTTGTATTGAGTGCTTGCACAATCTTAGTTCTATTCTACTTAGATAGAGGGTTGCACACCAAGTCCAATGCCCATGTCCTCATATTGGACTCCTTCATCATTACATCCTTTCTCCTTGTTGTCATAGCTTCTAATAGTTCCTTGGGCAACTTATCAACAATATCACTAATTGTCTTATCAAAAGTAGTGAAATATTTTATTATGGCCATTTCTATCTTCTCCCTATCATCCTTAGGGGACACATCATATAACCCTACAGTCTCATCCAATGAATCATGTACATAAATAACATTTATTAAATTATCAAGGTCAAGTGGTTGACAATTAGCATGAACCAGAGGTTCACATGTCTTCTTTTTCTTCACAAGTTCTTCCTTCTTGGCTTGCTTCCTCTTCTTGGTTGGGGTTTCTACTGGAGAGGCCAAAGTTATTTTCCTTTCACTAAGATGCACCTTGTTTTATTCACTCTTATCATCTTCAATATTGATAGTTGTCCTTGTTGGCCTCTTCTTGATTACAAATTTTCTCTTTACAATTTCCTCTTTAGTGATGTTGTCCTCAGATTTTTCAACCACAGGCTATGGACCTTTCTTCCCTCTAGTAGCCTTCTGTTTAGGTCTTGGTCCTTTCTTTCCACTTGTCACAAATTTAGATGGGGTTCCAAAGGAAACAAGATTTATTGGAGGAGAGGCAAAGATTGACCTAGTCCTCCTTAAAGCTTGCTTCCCAAATGCCTCTTCAACACAGGTAGGTAAATTTATCTTTTGATAGAGCTTATCCATTCTCTTTGGATGTCCTTTGTTCAATTTCTCCTTGATAATTTTGTTCAATAACTCTACAACGATTCCAAACCTCTTTTTATTTGGATCAATCTCCAATTTTAATAAAGCGTGAATATTCTTCTCAACCTCTTCCGAAAATACCTCATATGGTAACTTAGGAAACCATGTTGTCCTCAACTAAACAACCTCTATATAATAGTTGTCTCTACTCATTGGAAAAGTTATTTCACTCTTATACTTCATAACTAATTCAGCAGGGATCCTCCATCTAGCTTGCATTTTTCTTTGAAAACTTTTAAAACAACCCTAATATTTCTTATTATACTCACCAATATCATTATTAAAGCTCCTAATATGCTATTTGATTTGCACCCCAATCTAGGATGAGACTTGTCCTATGCACCCGATTCCCTATACCTAGAAGCTCATTCATAAACTTGAAAGAAAACATTTGATTAGAGACCCATACTTGAATGGATAATTT
This sequence comes from Cryptomeria japonica, assembly GCF_030272615.1. Taxonomy (NCBI): domain Eukaryota; kingdom Viridiplantae; phylum Streptophyta; class Pinopsida; order Cupressales; family Cupressaceae; genus Cryptomeria; species Cryptomeria japonica. The sequence continues at coordinate 173,198,748 of NC_081412.1, read as the reverse complement.
TCAATCTTGGTCTTCTCAAGGTTGTCTATCAATTGTCATCTCAAAAGATCACATAGATCAAAATTTTCACCTTGCATCACCATCTGATATGCAACATAGATTGTTGTGGTGATAGGAGAACCCTCCCAATTATGAAAGGAAACCTTATACGCCACTCCCTTTGTAACATACCTAACACCCAAATTAGTTATATCCTTTACTATCATCAAATTCGTATCCAATATCAAACTAATTAGCTATGCTACTATATCGTTCTTCACCATCTTCATCACCAGGATAGTGCCAGATGAGCACAATGGAATCCTTCATATTTTTGTGAGGCCAGTCAAGATACATCACATCACCGAGTATGTGCATAAAGATGGTGGTCAGAAAAGTGGACACCACCCAAAAAAAAAATGGAAAAATAAGCAGTGCGTACGCGGTTATAAAATTTGAAATCACCTCGTACGCATTTAGGTCCATTGTTCCTGAGCCTAAAAAAGGTAGCACGTACACACTACTTTTAGGAAAGTGAGCGTGTATCCCTAAAGAACTACGAACGCGGTACCTATCAAAAAAAACTTTTTAAAAAAAACTGGGTCTTATTTTCTCGTGACCACCGCATTTTTTTCCCCATTTCCTCCACGAAACCGTGAATGGGGTGCCTCATTTCTCCTCTAGATGCTATGGATCAAGGTTAGTTTTTTCTTAATTTTTATCTTTCTTTCTCGTTTATTCAATTTGTTTTACGTTTTAAATTTAATTTCGTTAATTTTGATTAGGTTTTTTTATTTTTTGTTTCAAAAACCAGATTCTGATAATCCACAACAAGAACAACAAAATTCACCTCCTAAAAACCCACAAGGGCACCCCCAATTCCTCCTTTGACCGCACACCTGAAACACAGGAGCAGTTAATTAATCAGTTAGGGCAAAACATGTCTAAAATAATTAGACTGATTAATAAATTCAAAACATCTGAACTTGAGCATCATAAATCCCTCGCCACTAGCCTAGAAACATTATCTAGTGGTGCCATAGCTATTTCCACACAAATTACAAAATGGGGAAACTTTAGGGATAGGTGTCGTCAATACTATGTTGATGGATTATCATACGAGGGAGTGAAAAATAAAAATATTAGTAAACAACAAATATGTGCCCTTTTTGTTGATCGTAAAACTGGTGAGTCGTTACCTCTTAATGCAAAGAGGTTTCCCATACATTGGTGTACCAATGTGTAGATGAAGAATATTTTTTGGTAGCGGTGGTGGATGGGTTTTGATACCTTGTAATAATTATGAGGTGCCATTGTATTTTTTGAGAAAAGTAAACTGTGAGTTTGTGCTCAATGTACAGCTGAACTATTTTGACATGAGAGAGTTCCATGGTAGAGGTGGAGGCTCTACCCAAGATAGACCTAGAGCCCATAGGTGAGTAGCCCCAGAGAGTCGTCACCCCCTAACACCCAAACCCAAGGTGCATCACGTTGTCTCAGTAGAGATGAAAGAGTCGATGGAGCTAAAGACTCTTCAGGTGGCCACAACATTGACTGGTGCCATCATCTAGCATGGGACGTCGTTAGCACACCTTATTGTACTGGATGATGAGCCATTAGTTACTCTTGGTGGCAACAAAGAGCCCATTCAACATATGTGTGTCAGTTGCTCGGGGATATGCTCAGGGATGGATGATGCGGCCACTGCAGATGGATCCACATCTCATTTGTGCATGATTTGTGGTAGTAGATGTCAGGCCTGCATGACTGAGGATTTGATGTTGACAAATGAGTTGATGGACATGGTGTTTTCCCATCAGCGACAGACACAGGTGTGTTGATTTGAATTCATAGCATTTTATTTATCAGTCACTTTAAATTTGTAATTACATATAAATGAATTTTCATTTATACATCGATTTAAATTGAGACAAATAATATGCATTTCAAGATGCAGTAGCGCTATCCCATACTCCTCACGTAGTTACTACATCTACAACTTTGATGCCTAAGGTATAAATTTTGTAACATGTTAAAATAGAATAGTACACTTTGAATTTTAAAAAATTACAAGATATACTAACTATATTTAATGCTTGGTCCATTTTTTGGTTTGTAGGTGTTGACAGGGGACCAAATGTCCTATATTGATGACATCACGCTCTCAGTGATCTATTTTGGCCTACAAGGCTATATGGTATCATATTTTGTACAACCTTTTTTATGTATTGTTTTGATGGAATATCCAAGTCATTCCATTTTAGATTTTTAAAATTATATTTAATATATTATCTGTACTAATATCTCATGTTAATTTTGTTTTTTTAGGGTACCCCCTCCGCATCTAGGCCTCATCCTAAGTAAGATAATTCCTCGAAGACGCAAAAATGTGGGAAGAAGGTAATTGAACACATTTTTAGTTGTACAATTGTTTGAAAATGTTGAAATCAAGTCTTAGTTGGGGTTTGTAGATTGATTAGTGTTTTTTTGTCTATTATACATGTACAACAACCATTGAGCTATGTGGATTTGTTGAATGCACCTGATTCGCCTGTGGATCAAGAGAGGGCGGAGGTATGTATATCTACATTATTTTCTTGATTTCATGATTATATGCATGCGTACATGTGAAATTGTGATAAATTATAATCTTATGATTTTTTCATACAAGAAATATCCATAGTTGCTTCATCAATGGTGAGCCCTCCTCCGTGCACTGGAGAAGCATCTCAGGATCCAGTACACTTTTGTTTGATATATTACATTAATTGTTTTTAACCTACAATACTTATCATTATATTAATTGTATTTAATCTTTGATCTTTTTTGTATAGGTAATAACGATAGTTTCTCCATCAATGGTGAGCCATCCTTAGTCCATTGGAGAAGCATCTTAGGCACTGGTACGCCATTGTTCTCTATATTTTAGATTTTAAGTGTTTTTAATGTATTTATGTTAGTACATTGTATTAATTGTGCATTTAATCTACAATAGACCCCTTCGTGGTTCGACCATAACGTGGATCCTTTTAAGTTTGCCTTCAAGAAAACTCCTAAGAGTGACAAGGAGAGGAGAGCGAAGACATTAGCTCCGAGATTAGCCGATGAGGTAATCTAAATTTCAATTGCAAAGGAATTATAGTTAAATGCATAGTTATGTTGTTAATTGTGAACTATTTTCTACAAAAGAATTCTAACTTGGCTTTTGAATTATGGTTTTGTAGCCATCTATAGAGCCGCGTACTGCATCGAAGAGGCTCAATTTTGATGATCCACCACACTTTTAAGATCATATAGTGTTAGTTGTGGTCAAGAATGACCAATACATGTAGATATATTCTACATTTTTATTGTATATCTATTTGGACATGGCATATGCCACATTTTTGTAATACTTGTATTGACTTGGTAGACATGCCTTTTTTTTTATATATATAAATGTTGATATTCGATCCAATAAATGTGTACTGAGTTCATTATATTATATTCGTTGTATTTCGTGGCTGTCCTTTTATAAAGTTAATTGATCATTTGCCTATGTAATCAACAATATGAATATAAACAACAAAAATCTATGATATAAAACATTGCAATCGTGGATTATGATTTGATAAATTTTTTAAAATGTCGAATTAACCCTACAAAACTCCTTGTATTCAGTTCATTATTGTGTATTCATTGTATTTGGTGGCTGCCCTTTTATAAATTTAGATAAATATTTGCCTATGTAATCAACAATATGAATATAAACAACAAAAATTGACAATATGAATATAAACAACAATATGTGTGTGGTGCGAGAGCACCCTCATGCTCGCAATGGTCAAATTTTGGTTCTCGTGTGCACAAACCGATGTCACAAGCGTGTTTGGGTGGACATGTTTACGCTAGGCATGCTCCTCTTGTGCATCCCAAAGCATCGAAATGTCGAGAGTCATACCCTACTGGTGTGATCTCTCAAGTGCACTGAGTCCAAAAAATTGTGAAACTTTGACTGACTGTTTCTTCCAATCCAGGATACATATGATCAATCTGTTTGAACTTCTGGGGTCGCGCGAGACTCATCTACAATGGACTATCTCTATTTTTGACGACTCGTAGCCATTTTCAATTGGTAGCATTTTTTTGCCTGCTGCAAAAATTGTCAGTTTCATGCAATGCAAAGTTGCAAGATAGGCTAGAATTGATTCGGTTCGTCGTGTGCACAAACTAACATCACAAGTGCATTTAGGTGGGAAGGTTTACACTAGGCATTCTCCTCAAGTGCATCTCAAAGCGATAGAACATTGAGAGTCATACCCTACCGACACAATCTCTTAAGTTTCCTGAGTCCAAAAAATTGTCAAACTTTGACAGACCGTTTCTTCCAATCCAGGATATATATGATCGATCCATTTGAACATGTGGGGTCATGTAAGGCTCATATACAATAGCCTATCTCATTTTTTTATGAATTAGAGGCATTTTCATTTGGTACCATTTTTTCGCTTGCTGCAAAAACCGTCAGTTGCATGCAATGCAAAGTTGCAGGATATGCTAGAATTGATTCAGGTCATCGTGTGCACAATCCGACATCATGAGAATATATAGGTGGGTAGGTTTTTGCTAGGAATTCTCCTCTCATGCATTCCAAAGCGCCAGAATGTCGAGAGTCATACCCTACCTGTGCGATCTCTCAAGTGCCCTGAGTCCAAAAAATTATCAAACTTTGACAGATTGTTTCTTCCAATCTAGGACACATATGATCAATCTGTTTGAACCTGTGGGGTCATGTAAGGCTCGTCTACAATTTCCTATCTCTATTTTTGATGACTCAGAGCCATTTTCAATTGGTAGTATTTTTTTGCCTGCTGCAAAAACCGTCAGGTGCATGCAATGCAAAGTTGTAGGATAGGCTAGAATTTATTTGGTTCGTTGTGTACACAAACCGACATCACAAGCGCATTTGGGTGGGTAGGTTTACACTAGGAATGCTCCTCTCATGCATCCCAAAGCACCAGAACGTTGAGAGTCATACCCTACCAGCATGATCTCTCAGGGGCCTTGAGTCCAAAAAATTGTCAAACTTTGACGGACTCTTTCTTCCAATCTAGGACACATATGATCGATCCGTTTAAAGCCGTGGGGTCATGTGAGGATCCTCTACAATGGACTATCTCAGTTTTTGAGGACTTGGAGCCATTTTTAATTGGTAGCATTTTTTTTGCCTACTGTAAAAACCGTCAGTTGCATGCAATGCAAAGTTGCAGGATATGCTAGAATTGGTTTGGTTCATCGTGTGCACAAACCGATGTTATAAGTGCATCTAGGTGGGTAGGTTTATGCTAGGCATTCTCCTCTTGGGCATCCCAAAGCACCAAAACATCGAGAGTCATACCCTACTAGCGTGATCTCTCAAGTGCCCTGAGTCCGAAAAATTGTCAAAATTTGACGGACAGTTTCTTCCAATCCAAGACACATATGATAAATCCATTTGAACTTGTGGGGTTTCATGAGGCTCCTCTACAATTGCCTATCTTGGTTTTTGATGTCTCGGAGCCATTTTCAATTGGTAGCATTTTTTCGCCTGCTGCAAAAACCGTGAGTTGCATGCAATGCAAAGTTGCAAGATAGGTTAGAATTTATTCGGTTCGTCGTGTGGACAAACCAACGTCATGAGTGCATCCAGGTGGGAAGGTTTATGCTAGGAACTCTCCTCTCATGCATCACAAAGCGCTGCAATGTCAAGAGTCATACCCTACCAATGCGATGTACAAGTTGCTTGACAACTTTTTTGACAATTTTTTGGACAATAATGACATTTTTTTCTCAAATTGTATCTAGACTCAATCTATGACTCCTATGACCCGATAATGACTGAAATAATTCTCCATGATTATACAAGAATCAAGAATGCTCATGATTGACCTTATCACATCACATAAACTCAAAACATTGTCACAAAACATAGACACAAAAAAAAGTCACATATTATTCAAAAATTTGCCTCTAAATATGGTCAAATCAACTCTTGGCTATTTGAAAATACAAAAAAATGTCTTACAAATAATCTCATGGGATTTTATACATAATTTGGCATTACAATATGTGCGTTTCAGCTCATCGCCATTTTAATATACAAAATTTGGCATCTACATATATACAAATAAGCTCATTTCCATTTAAATATATAAAATTATGCCCCTAAACATGTAAAAAATAGCTCATGGGCATTTTTATATACAAAAAATGAATATAGAACAATTCATCGAAGATATATACAAAATTATCAAAATCATTCTACTCTAAACTATAGAATCAATCAAGTGAGCCTTCGGGATCGGCTCTAACCCGTATTGTGTCAAGTATTGCCTAGTGGTCAGATTCATGAACTTTCCATAAAATCTTGTTATGAGGTCTACCACGATACTTCATCAAATGAATATTTGTTGCAACAAAAAGGTTAGAGAAATGAAGAATATGTCTGTGTGTTTCAAATTCCTCGAACAACCAAACATCAAAATTCTTGATAGGGTATCTCCTAAGTCATGTTCCTATCACGACAACAGACCCTATTGGGTACTCAAAACCCTCTTTGTGAATGATTGTTGTTGTCAATTTTCTTTTAGGTTCAACACAATGACACAAATAGTAATCTGTTCCTTCTTCATTATTCTCTTCTGCATCAACTGCATACACATGATCTGCATTTTATAAAGTGATAATTAATACCAAAAATAAAGTATGATGTACAACAAAATGAACCAAAAAGAATACTTGCAAAAAAATTAACTCAAAAAATCACCTGAATCCACTAGGTCGGATACATGGTCGAAATCCACTGATGTCTCCATCTGGCTCAATTGTAGTGCTTTGGGAATTTGATATGTATCAATGGGAACCAACGGTCTATAAGACCATTTGTCAACCCACTCTTGTGATTCACATTCTTCCCACAAACAATACATGCATGAAGAGAAAAAACATACCATCTGTCTCGTATAAATTACCAGTGAACTTGCATTAGAACACATAAATGAGTGCATGTCACTCAATCCTGCAACTGTACAATAATCTAGATAGTTTTTAATTTTAGATTTAGTGATCAACCAAAAATATCTATGAGCTATTGACGTACCTAGATTACCTGGACCCATCATATACTTACACCATCACACAATTGTTTTTGCATCTATCAACTCAGCACCACTTTCGTACTTTGATTCTTCTCTAGCTAGGGCTCTTTTTACACATGCTCCTGCACCATCATTCTCTCCCTTACCATGTCCAGCCTCAGTGAGATTCCAAAAATGTTGTACACCGCTTGTCATATGTATCCTTGTCAACCAATAAAACATCCTTGTACTCTTGAATTGTGCGGTGTAATTATCTGACCATATTAAGTGTCGGTTGTATCGTATGTTCCTTTCCCTTAAACTATCATAGAAAAATTTAAAGCATCCTTGTACAAACTTTGATGAATGAGTACAATCATCCCTTATGTAGAAGTGATACTCTCTTACAACCTTTCTATCCTCCTCTGTGCTATCATCTACATACATGAATGCTATATGTACAAAAATAGAAACTTGTGTAGAATGATAATACATAGATTGCACTTCATTTTGAGGTTGTAGTGTATAATTTTCACCAAAATCAACGATAGAGACAATGGTGCCAAGAGGAAATGTGTCCTTACATAAATTTAATTTCTCATCTAACCATCAAGCTCTATGTGTATGAATTATGTACTCATAAACTAGTTTCTCTTGAAACATTTTCATAAATTTAGCTAAACATATATCATTTTTCACTAGCTCACATCTCTTCAAATCTTTTCCATCTTTCACTCCATATGTGATTGTCTTGTATTTTTTAAAAGAAACTTGTTTCCTACCAGTTTCATGTGTGCTCTCCAAATGTACACATCTTGGTAAATATTGAAAACCACCACATATAGCACAAAAACCTTCCAAACAAGGCATCTTTTAATAAATGCAACCATCATGTCTATTACATAGCACATTTGAAATAAATTCTCTTACCGACTTAGGAGGTGCTTGTATATTGCATTCCTACAAAACATTGTTAGTGTGCAAAGTAGAACAAATATGACGAAAATATCATAATGCATGGAAAATTCAATATGCATCCTACAACAACACATGGTGTGTATATGATTAATATTAATATAAAAAGGTTTTTCCATTTCAAAAATTCTTTGAAAAATTCTTATTTGAGGAAACTTTTGAAGGAATCATTCATAAAATATTATTTGATTCATATCCAAATAGTGTTTGGCACGTGACTCACGATTTGTAGATCCGATTCGCCTTCTAACAACATCTCTTTGGTTGGGTGAAACTCTTGTGTTGTCATGCCAAAAATTTTCAATTAATGTTCTTAGTGCATCAACAACAACCTTGTCTTTGCGTGGTAGTCTACCCGAGAATGCCCAAAGAGAATTATTGGTAGGTTCCTCTATTTTTTCTCGCCTTTGTAATGCTTTACTTAATGTTGTTCTACTAACGTTTAATGACTTGTTTTGCTTATCAAACGATCTTTTTTAATTTTCTCACTCATTATGGTTGATGTAATGACACGTCGAGTAGCATCAGAGATTACTTTAGTGGCGAATATTCACCAATGGCAAATTTTTCACGTCGGCGACCTAGGAAATGGCGAATATTTTGTACCAACTGGGGGTGGCCATGTCGCCAGAACAATATCAATTTCCGTCAAAGTCACGACCCGATCGCCATATGTTTTATGCAATTAAATGTTTCTATGCAATGATTTTGTCAATACAATATACGGTGGACACACGGTAAATTTAATTTTTTCATCTACACTCTTTGAGGTTGCCTTAATAGATGACCATAATTCGCCTATAGGCATGTGAAGATTTGTTAGCTAGGAGGACCCAATTCACTCGACATTTTGTCAACGCGTGTCTCCATTCACCCCAAATTTCACCAACTATATTATATTTGCCAGTTATTTGGATGACCTATAATCACCTCAAAAATTACATAAGTCGTATTTGGACGACCTATAATCGCCTCGAAAATTACATATGTTGTGTTATAGTTACGCGGGATTCGCCAAATATTTGTATACCATATAAAATTCCCATGGAATTCACCATATAAGGATTGGTATAAATACATGCAAAGAGTAGATCTATCTCAACACAATCTGGTGGGTTGTAGGCTCCGAATTCTGATTAATAGCGAAGTTTCAGCCCAAGGAAAATCATTGTTGTTGATTGCATTGGCGATTTCTAGTGACCTAAAGGTGAGCGATCATATTTTTGAAGTGTTATAATATTATTCTAAATTTATCTCTATTTGTTTGCATTGTTGAGTTCATTTATATTCAGTGGCGACCCATGAGTGCCAAGTAGTCAGGACTCAGGGGGGATATTCAGACCCCAGACATCTAGATTGTAGGTCGTAAGGCCAATGAAACATATATTATACATTATAGTCTATTATTGCTTCTTCAACAAATTGATATTTTTTTGGCAGCCTTTATTTCGTTGGAGATGTTGAACATGAAGAGGGGGTGAGTGCACAAAGATGGTGGTCAGAAAAGTGGACACACCAAAAAAAAAAACATGAAAAACACCAAAACGCACATGAGGTATTTCAAATTTAATGAACCCCATACGTGTTTAGGCTCATTTTGCCGAGCCTAACCAAAGCTAAATCGCATGCACGATTTAAAACATACTAACCGCGTACATGGTTTAAAGCATACAAACCGCGTACGCGATTTAAAACTAAAACCACGTACGTGGTTCTGTCTGTCAATAAAATGCAATTCACTTACATTACATTATGTTTTTCAGTAGGATATATACATAAAATATAACATTTAAGTATAAGTGACATTTCTTTTTGTCTTTACTTTAAGTTATATTTTATGTATATATTGTTAGGATGTTTGAGAGTGGTTCCAGATCTCTAAGAGTTATAATGCAGATTCTAGTTTTTTGAGTATTCTTATAAATTTTAGACTTAGTCAAATTTCAGTAATCAACATGCTAATATCAGCATTATGTCTCTCATATCTTCTCTACATTCCCCCTCTATCTTTCTTAACCCCTACCTTCTTGTCCCTTAGGCATCTCCCTCTCTAATTTCTTCCCTCTCTCGGGTATCTCCCCGTCTCTTTCTCATCTCCCTCACCCTCTTTCTCTCTTTCATATATCCCTCTCTTTCTCTCCCTCTCTCAAATATCTCTATCTCTCACTCTCTCCCCCTCTCTTAAGTGTCTCTCTCTCTCATTCTCTCCCTCTCCCCCCCCCTCCCTTTCTCTTAGTTTGTCAAGTATTTCTTTCCCTCTAACTCTCTTTCTCTCTCCCCCTCTTTCTCCATTTCTCTTTCTCTCACATCTCTCTCCTTCTCTCTATCACATCTCTCTCTCTCTCTCTCTCTCTCTCTCTCTCTCTCTCTCTCTCTCTCTCTCTCTCTCTCTCCCATTCTTTCTCTCTTAAGTCTCTCTCCCTATCTGCCTCTATCTCTCTATCTCACTCTCCTCCTCTGTCAAGTGTATCTCTTTCCCACTCTCTCCCTACCTCCCCACCTCCCTTTCTATTTTTCACTTAAGTCTCTCTCTCTCTCTCTCTATATATATATATATATATATATATATCACTCTCCTCCTCTCTTAGGTGTATCTCTCTCCTCCCCCCCCTCTCCCTCTCTAGGGTCAAAAGGTATTCTCATGGGTCATATGGTATCCTATGGATCCATGCATGTGTCCTAAGGGGTCATATGACACCATATGACCCATAACAACACATAAGAGGTCATATGGAGTCCTAAGGGGTCATAAGACACCATATGACCCCTTAGTACACCATACGATCCATAATGACACCAAATGGTATCCTAAGGGGTCATAAAACACTATATGACCTCTGAGGACACCATACGACCAATAACGACACCATATGGAGTCCTAAGGGGTCAAATAGTGTCCTAAGGGGTTGTAGGAGACCATATGACCCCTTAGGACACCATATGACCCCTAATGACACCATATGGTGTCCCAAGTGGTCATAAGGTGTCCTAGGGGTCATACGACACCATAAGACACATAACGATACCATATGGTGTCCAATGGGTCATTGGACACCATATGACCCTTAGAACACAATACGACCCCTAACAACATCTAAGGGGTCATAGGACACTATATGATCCCTTAGAATACCATAGGACCTATAATGATGCCAAATAGTGTCCTAAGGGGTCAGAGAACACCATATGACCCTTTTGGGCACCATATGGTGGTGTTATGGGTCGTATGGTATCCTGAGGGGTCATATGGCATCCTATGACCCCTTAGGACACCATATGATGTCATTATGGGTCGTATGGTGTCTTAAGGGGTCATATGGTGTCCTAAGGGGTCATAAGACACCATATGGCCTCTTAGGAAACAGTATGACCTCTAATGACACCTAAGGGATCATATGGTGTCCTAAGAGGTCATAGAATACCATATGACCCTTTAGGAAACCATACGACCCATAATGACACCATATGGAGTCTTAAGGGATCATATGGTGTCCTAAAGGATCATAGAACACCATATGACCCATAATGACACGTAAGAGGTCATATGGAGTCCTAAGGGGTCATAAGACACCATATGACCCCTTAGCACATTATACAACCCATAATGACACCAAATGGTGTCCTAAGGGGTCATAAAACACTATATGACCTCTTAGGACACCATACGACCCATAATGACACCATATGGAGTCCTAAGGGATCGTAGGAGAACATATGACCCCTTAGGACACCATATGACCCCTAATGACACCATATGGTGTCCTAAATGGTCATAAGGTGTCCTAGGGGTCATACGACAACATAAGACACATAACGATACCATATGGTGTCTTATTGGGTCATAGAACACCATATGACCCTTAGAACGCAATACGACCCCTAACAACATCTAAGGGGTCATATGGTATCCTAAGGGGTCATAGGACACTATATGATCCCTTAGCACACCATAGGACCTATAATGATGCCAAATAGTGTCCTAAGGGGTCATAAAACACCAAATGACCCTTTAGGATACCATATGGTGTTGTTATGGGTTGTATGGTGTCCTGAGGGGTCATATGGGATCCTGACCTCTTAGGACACCATATGATGTTGTTATGGGTCGTATGGTGTGTTAAGGGGTCATATGGTGTCCTAAGGGGTGAAAGGACACCATATGACCTCTTAGGAAACAATATGGCCTCTAATGACATGTAAGGGATCATAGAATACCATATGACCCTTTAGGATACCATATGACCCATAACGACACCATATGGAGTCCTAAGGGGTCATATGGTGTCCTAAGGGATCATAGAACACCATATGACCCATAACGACACCTAAGGGGTCTTAATACACTATATGACCCCTTTTTACACCATAAGACCCATAAATATTATCCAACCAATACATCCACATGATCCAAAGAAACCAATACATTAATTTTCTTCAAACGTCCTACTTTATATCCTATCTTCTTTAAAAAAAAAGAAAACCAACCACCTTGTCAATCTTCTTATCACCTTATATATATGCAAACAAAAAGAAGATATATTGGAGGGAGAGGAAGAGATAGGGGATGGAGAGAGAGAGAGAGACAATACACACATACACACATATGTGTGTATATATATTTAATATATTATATATTATTATATACATATATATATATATGTATATATATATACACATATATATATATATATGTATATATATATACATATATATATATATATGTATATATATATATATGTATATATATATATGTATATATATATATATATGTATATATATATATACATATATATATATATATGTATATATATATATATACAATAGCATATTATACACACCCAAAATTTAAACAAACTTAGCCCTACGCGCTATTTATAGTTAAGATAGAACGTACATGCTTCTTACACCATAAGTACCTCGTACATGCTTTTTATACCATAGGTACCCCATACGCGCTTATGTCTATTTAGGCTTGGAAATAGGCCTAGATGACAAAGCTACAGTTTGGAAGTTTGATTTCCCTCTATTTCCCTCTTTTTTGGCGTGTTTTATTTTATCAACTTGGTTTCTCGACTTTGTCATCATCAGGTTTACACATCATCAAGTGGGTATTTCTAAAATTTCCACCATATTTTCACCCATCTTTTGATCTTTCTAACCATTTTTTTTTTTTTAAATTTGAACAACAATAACAAATTATTATTGAATTTCTTTTACCAGTGTCTCCATAGTTGTCACAGACATACGTGCACCATTTTTTTAATAACTTTTGATATAATTATCCAAATTGTAAAATATTTATATATTATTGTAGTGAAATTGATTCTTTACAATTTAATTTTTTTTTTTGCATTTTCAACTTTTTTAGTGCAACTTATGCTTCGCGCACGAACAGGTACCTAATTTTCAGGATGTGCTCGATCGGAAAAATCATTAAAAATAATACTCAACAAAAAATTACAAAAAAATACAAATCTTCTAGTGCTCACTCTTAACTATGTTTCTGCCAAAGGATTTGTCAAAATACTAAATCTAAATATGATTTTTTTGATGTGCACATCAGACACTATGTTATGTTTTTATGAAAAAATCAGTGTCTGTTTTTCGTGCGTGAAGAATTTGACCCCCTTAATCTTATCCAATTTTGAAAAAGTTTAGTATTTTGGAAACTAGATTCAGTGTACTATAATATTTGTTCTTTGATATTTGTTCTTTGATTATCTTCATATCTTGAGTGATGACTTTCAAATTTTGCCTCCAAGTTCAGTTTCACCTGATTTCAGAAAAAAAGTGTCCACTTATACCCCCCTTTTTGACCACCATCTTTGTGCACTTACCCGAGGAGTAGGAAACCTGAATGTGGGGAAGGCCATGAGAGGCCAACAAAAAGTAGAACGTTGTCTTCGTACTTTGGCATTGGAAAAGATTGTGGTGAAAATTAGGAAGGTACATCATCATAAGTACAAGTACAAAATTCGCCACCTACACCGCATGTTGAAAACGATGGCGAACCTGATATCTCAAATCAGGATGATCTTGAGGAAGATTATCTGGTAGATTCCCAAGCTAGACAAAATGATATAATTGACTTGGGTGATAATGCCATTGATGATAATGCACGGAAGGGGAAAAGAAAAACCATATCAAAAAAGGGTGAACCACAATTAAAAAAAGGATCAGGAGTGGGATATGTCAGTGAGGAATTTTCAAATTAATTGGGCTTCAAAGTATCCATTCATTGAACCAGTGGAGAATCCAATTGAAGGCGAGCCTCCAAAAGAATGTAGGTGTAAGATTTGCACTTGGAAACATAACAAGGAAATTAGGTTGCAGCTAAAATTTGACACCATAGAAAAACATATGGGTAAAGTTTATGAAAAACAACTGATAGACGAGATTGAAAAATAAGTGATAAGATGGAAAACAAAGGAGGAATGCAAGCATGTGAAGAATGCCAAAGAGTATTATTTTCATGAGAAAATACAGACGAAGCCTGCTGAAGTTAAAGGTTCTATTGAAGGTAGTTTTGGAAAAGCAATGCAAATAGAACAACTGGGAAAAGTTGTTTAGTTAAGTGTTATTTTTTATATTTTGAGTAGAGGGCATGCTATGACAGATTTCCCATCAATTAGTGGTTTATTACACTTTTTGAAAGTTCCTAACTATCCTAATAGACACTAGTTAGTAAATAGTGGATAAGAATGGGCAAGTTGTCTTGCTGAGGTTGAAAAAGAAGATGTAAAGGAAAAAATAAGAGTCAAACTTTATTGCATTTTCTTTAGACGAAGTTAAGGCAATAGACAATACTTCATGCATATGCATGCATGTTTATACTGTAGAGAATCATACCCGCCAACCTCATCTACTATTTGTTGCTAAAATGAAGGAGAGTGCGGCAATGGAAAATTTATTTCAACTAGTAAAGAGAAGTTTAATTGAATATGGAGGTATGGATGCCATGACGATAGCCAAAAAATTAGTTTGTGTTGGAGTAGATGGAGCTTCAGTAATGCAAGGTCATAGGAACGGTCTTTGTCCAAAGATTGAAACTTCATTTGCACCATACATTACTGCAATTCACTACATGGCTCAGAGAATGAATCTATCTTTTGGAATAGTGAGCAAGTTTGCTTCGGTTAAAAAAATTAAAATTTTAATCAAAGATCTCTACTCACACTTCTGTTGAAGTCCCAAGCAATTTATGGAATTTCAACACTTTGCTGATGGAATAACTGATGGGAACAAGCTTCTCAAGGATAATGATACCAGATAGATCTCTATGGATGGTCCAGCGCATCGAGTGTTTTCAGAATATCCATCCTTGATTGGACTATTTCACACAACTCGTGATGGATCAGATCAATCAAAATTTCCTGACCTTCTTCGGAGGTTAAGTAATTTAGGGACACTCTTAACTTTAGCAGCTCGTTTGCCCATGCTAGAGGAAATGAGAAATATTATGAAGGTTGCCCAAAAAAGAGCTCTGTATATTGCAAAATATGATACGCTATGTAAGATGACATGCATGACCCTCGACAATCTCTATCAAAATCAACCAACACTATCTGATGAAAAATTTATTAAGTGGCGAACACTCACAGATTTGAACAATCCTGACAAATTTTTATAAATCAGTGCAGACGGGGAGGTATGTGCCAATGTATGGGGAGTTGAGTTACCAAATTCACTTCTATGCCATGGTCGACCTTGAGTAACCAGGAAAGCGCCCTAGGAAGCAACTAGCAAGAGTTACAAGGGAAGATTTTGACAAGATTGTTGAAGCTGTAACTACTTCTGTGAAGAAAATTGCGTATGATCTTTCCTCACAAATTAGAAGAAGATTCCCTCCTCACAACCTTCTCGAAGCCATGTCTATTGTGTTTCCTCATTATTGGAGTCTCAACATTTCATCTGATTTTTGAAGTAAGCTACCAATTTTGATAAAACAATTTTGCATATCCAGAGAATTGAATGGAGTAACTATAAATGGAACATTAGATGAAACTCATCTTCGAGAGAAATCATCTCATTTTGTATACACTATGAGATAACAATATGAAAAAATGGAGAACTCCCACGAAGAGGGATTAGTAACAAGGCTTTGAAAAATTATAGCTGAGAACGCAGTGTTGCATGATTTAATGCCAGAATATTTGAAGCTTGGTGCTTTATGTCTTACCATGATATTGGGTTCAGTGGAAGATGAGAGAGTTTTCAATGCTTTGGGGCTCCTAAAATCAAAGCTAAGAAACAAATTAGACAAAAATTTGGAAAATTGCTTGAGGCTCTATACATCTAGGTATGATGTCCACACTTTTCCTTAGGATAGGGCACTGCAAATCTAGAGGTCCAAATGTGAAAGAAGAGGTTTGGGAAACACTTCAAACCAAAGTGACAGTGCGACTATTGACTCATTTACTGGACCTACTGGTAGCATTGAGATGTAGTTCAGCAAAGGTATGCAGACTCAAAGTGAAGAAACCACAGACAAGAATCAAGAAAGCTCTGAATTTGATGAGGATGAATGGCAACTGTAAGAGATTGGTATTTATTAATCTTATTACTATATCTCATCATTCATATTACAAAAGAATATTACTTTTTGCAATTATAATTTAATATTGATTTGCAATTGTATTTTTCAACTTTCTATTTCCAGATTTAAAATAGCATAATAAAAAAAAGACCATAATGTGTTTATTGATACAAAGATGTTTATTGTTTATTTAGACATGTTTGAGTCTCAAATCTGTGTGATACATTTCAGAGCCATATGATACAATTCATTCAATAGTAATACACATGTCAAGAACTTAGATTTTCATTAATTCTTTCAAAATATAGCCATATGATACAATTCATTCAATAATAATACACCAATCTGTGTGATTCTCCATGTAAATTACGAAAGTGAATACAAAGTTTCAAAACCCTTTGCAAATGACCCTGAATTCCCTTTTATAGAAACAAGAGAGAAACAACTCTTGTGTGATTCTCCAATGTCCATGCAAAAGTGAATACAAAGTTTCAGAACCCTTTGCAAATGACCCTGAATTCCCTTTTATAGAAACAAGGGAGCAACAACAACTTCAGGTCGAATTGCAAGTTTTCAACATGTGAAGACTCAACATCAAAATCACAAACTTAGCACAGATTTATATGGCCATCACAGGCCCTATTAGCAATTTAACATCTGCTACATGTCTGATGTCTCCTGTTAGAAAAATAGAGTTCAAAATTAAATATTAATTCACGCCATGAGAAATTAAATATAGATAATAGCAGTGCCTAAAACCTAGTAATCAGAAATAGAGAAATGCATAAATGTTAAAGCAAGGGAGAATTTGAGAATGTGTCCTTAGGAAGCAAGTCTAAATAAGACTTCATTTTTATCTCCATGCTTTTTTTGTAAGCTTCTTTTCCAATGAATTTATTTGATGGGCCAACGGTCTTAGGCAAACCAAGTTTAATCAAATTATTTTTCTTTTCTTGCAGCTTCAATATCTTTTTTCCTCAATTTTCCATAACTTTTGATGTTTCCCTTAGTTTCTGGCATTTTTGAATGATAGATGATATCTTAAATGTGGCATCAATGCGGCTCTTAATTCCCTTGGATGCCAAGTAGCTGTCACTGGAACTGTAGACTACTTGTAGAATATTTTATGCCATATCCTCTTTTGAATAAACATGTAAGCTCTTCTCAAAGTGCCCTTTGATTTTCATATAAATTACTTTCAGACTTTCATTCAATTCAAACCATTCACACAACTTGTCACTCATCTGCATTATTTGCCGCCAAATGTTTTCTTGTATATACTTCGTTGTATTTTTCATATTATCTTTCAATCTATCCTCCAAAGTTTTTATTTTATCATTTGCATTGTGCAGGTCTTCTTTCATTTGTGCACATTTTTTTCTTTCTTCCTCTACTTCCTCTTGCAAATGTTTTTCTTTTTCCTTCCCACGATCCAATAGGTCCTGTATTTTTCTCATTTTGGCAGCAACAGACTCATAACTTTTGGATAGTTTTTGAAAACTAGCTCTTTCCTCATTAATTTTTTTATTGCTTTTAGTCAGTTTTTCTGTCAGGTCCTTCAATTCTGCATCCATCTTCTCCTACTCCACAATTTCTACTGCAGAGCCCAAATTTTTTATCCTTTTCTATAAATCATTGCACTTGTTATCTGCTTCTTTCCTCTTTGATTTTTTCATTTGCCAGGTTTGCCTGCAACTTTTCTATTTGTTTCTCTAGTTTATTTTTCTCTCTCCACCTTTAGTAGTGAAGTGTAGACCACTTCGTTAGTCCTTTTTGACACACTAATTTTGTCCACATTATGTACTTTGGAAAAATCCATTTGGAGGGTGCTAACTTGAAATTGAGAGGGATCTATCTGACTGTGTGGTGAATTTTTATCTTTAGTTGGGGCCGGGGGCATAACAACCATGAACTCCATCATATCTTTATGTGGGTCATATGTTGGAAATACCCTATTCCTTGCAGGCTGTTCATTTAAAACTTCAGTCAGGGAAACCCTATGAAACACTTTCTTTTTTTCTTTATTTGCTTTTGTTGTGTGTTCAAATTTTCATAGTAATCATGAAATTGAAAATTTGGGCTTGCTAAAGTAATTGAATGTTTGAAAGGTGACATAGGAATACCAGAGGCTCTAGTTCCACTTATTCCCATGGTTTTAACTAATGCTTGACTAGGATTACCAACAACAATTCTTCTTGTCCCACTCCCACTGACACTTTCATGTGTAGTTTTCATAATCTTTTTAGGTGTGTGATATGAAGTTGCAAATGATTATTTTGTAGTGTAAGTGGCACTTGACATAGGATTATGAATAGTATGAGTATCTACCACTAGTGGCCTCTTGCGAGAGATAATTTGTTGTAGCCCTTGTCCAACACCAAGACAACTAGTATCAGTAGTAGTACCCATGCCAACCCCACCAATCACAGTGTCACTTGACTGAACAATAATGGGAATACTATCCGCAGATTCCCCACCTGTGGCAGTGGCACTTGATTCACCACCAATGGGGATACCATGATTTGGTGGTGGTTGTGGATTTGAACTTGAAACAAATGTAGGTGGACCCTGAGGGTAATGAGTAGTACCTATCCACGATGAATATGAAGAATCAAGTCCAATGACTGGTTTAACATTTAACAGGAGATTTTGATTTTGACTCTGATGGAACTTGTACCTGAAGTGGATACCAAATGTCCTCTCCTCTGGCACCTAGACCACCACCTTCAAAACTCATTTAGTTGTTGGAGTGGGCTCAACCTCATACTCATCATCATCTTCACTCCTGTCATATGTTGTTGTGGGATGCTCCATATTCCACAAATTTCTAAACTCTCCATCCTCGTCGATGGTCTCAAATTCTACACTGGTCTTTGGTTCATCGAGATTCTTCCTCATAGTCCAAAAATCATTTATTTTGGTTTGAGTCCAAAAACTCTCTTTACATTCTTGCAGAATTGATTTGGGAATAGATTTCTTAGATGGATTAGCAAATTTTTGGTAGAAATTGTAGGACCTCCTATTTTGGATGTCTTGGCCCTCCTCTGTTGTCCTCTCTGTGTGCAATGCCATAATTTGTGATGAAATTTCTTCTGTTGAAATGTTATTGTCAGCTGCAATTTTCTCCATCTCTTTTTTAACCTCATCCCAGGAGTCCATGTTTCAAATATTTTCTAGCAATGGTTTACTTTCATTTTGATATAACGCTAAAGAGTTCCCATTTTTCTTAAGCCTTGCTTGAACTACACCAATTGGATCATATTGCCAGAGACCCTCATCACCAAAGTTAAAAACTGCCAAAAAATCATGTGCCACATTGAATGCTTTTCTCTCAAATGTGAACCCTCCACATGAGAAAGGAAAGAAAGGAAATATGCTCTTCTTTTGCTGACCATGGAAATGCCTATTTGTGCTCTCCATTTGTTGTACATACTCCAATGTAAATACCCTCTTTGTCACATGTGTTGGAAGTCTATATGGTTTTACTACCAATCCATAAAACCTTAACACAATGAATTCTTCCATGAAGAATCAGTTAGCCAATTCTATTTGACTTCCAAGTTGAATGCAATCTCTACAAGACATAGGCAACCTAGGCATTGGAGTGCTTGTAATTTCAATATACATTGGTGCCAAAAAGAAGTCTACGAAATGGTTGTAGTTCTTTCTGTTATCATGCATCCTTATCTTTGTTGTCTATTCATATATTGGACACTATGTTCTCTTCCCCGTCTTCTCATCAATCTTATAGTTCACAATTTGAAGCTTGTTGGTCTCGAATATTGCACAATACTTGGATAGAAGGAGATAGCACAAGTAGGATGAGAACCTAAATGTCTTACAAGAACCTTTTTTGATCATTTGTAATTGTTTTTGCATGGATTGAACAATGTGCTCAATAAAATTATATCTTACTGGCTGACCTACACAATGGATATTATAAATCATTTCAAGAAGGCTTGCATCCACTTCCCTATCATTTTCCAATCCCAAGAAAAATGACAACAAGGAAATAGTATCCCCAACCCATGGAACAAAAATGTTAGAATCATAAGGAGGCTTATGATTCTGATCCAACACAATACCAGTACCACTCTTTATTAGAGTTTTGATAAATGAATCTCTGTGAATTAGATCGAGACTCTTATAATTCCCTGCCAGCTTTCCAAGGTCAATTTGGACGTTTGAGTTTTGGGCTTCAAATCCTAGGTTCAACAAATGAGCAAATTCTCCCTCGTTTATGGATAGAATTTCCTCTTTTGTATTTTTATTTACAATTGCTTTCTTATCTTCATCATAATTTTTGGCGTAGACCATGACAAAATCAGGGCAAGGGAATACTTTAGGTAACACCATGCTTCCCAATCCAACATCCCACAATACAATTTTATATGTTCTTTGTTTTAACATTGGGTTGAAAACAGTAAATTTTGCCCTGCATGCATCTTTCTCCTTACTAGACAATGCATATCTAATATCTATGATACGCTTTTCACCATGGATAGGAGGGTCATAAATATCATGGTATTCATTAGTGAAACCTAGTGTTTTAACCAGTTTGGTTAGGTACATTTTGGTTTTCACTTGGCTTCATGTTGAACTACTGCTTCCCATTTTCCCCATCACTGTTATTGTTAATAATTCAAAATAATGCTAGATTAAAACCTGAAAATGCTAACCCTCAAATTGGTTCACGAGATTAAAAAAAGCAAAAAAGGCGGGATGTAGGTGTTCTAGATTTTACCCAGAATTTCTATTTCACTAGATTGGCATAGGCAGTCTCTGTTGCAACTTGCATTCCTCAATCTAGTAGTTGTTTCTAAATCTCCCTTGATTCACAGGTTTGTCCATGAAATGAAATACAATTATGATTTACGAGTCTCTTATTTTGAAAACTCTGAAAAGTACAAAAGTAATACCTAAAGGGCAAAATATCTAGAATCATGTTGTAATTTTATTAATTATTATTAATAACTATTCGATGTTGAAGGACAAAACATTCATTAATTCAGTATAAATTCTGAGGACATTAAATGTAAAACGTTCAATTCCGGGTGAAGTTCTCACAAATGTATTCACTTCCCACATTCAGGCCGAAATCCACCTTAAGCCGTTGATCTTTGCTCATCCAATGGATGATGGTACCTATTGTCAAATGTCATGGGTCCCATGACTTCTGCCATTTTTTGGGCACGTCACCATACTCGTGTGACTTTACGAGTCTGTTTAATCATCTTAAACTTCCACCCAAAAAAGAGCTTTACAGACTTAATTATATTTAATTAAATTTAAAACATTTCAATTCCAAGCGAAGTTCTCACAAATGTGTTCACTTCCCACATTCGGGCCAAATTCCACCCTAAGCCGTTGATCTTTTCTCATCCAATGAACGATGGTACTTGTTGTCAGTTGTCGTGGGTCCCATGACTTCTGCCAGTTTTCGGGCACATCACCATACTCGTGTCACTTTTAGGGTCTGTTTAATCATTTTAAACTTCCGCCTGAAAAAGAGCTTTATAGACTTAATTATATTTAATTAAATTTAAAATGTTCAATTCCGGGTGAAGTTATCACAAATGTGTTCACTTCCCACATTCGGGTCGAAATCCACCCTAAGTCGTTGATCTTTGTTCATCCAACAGACGACGGTACCTGTTTTCAAATGTCATGGGTCCCATGACTTCTGCCATTTTTTTGGCACGTCACCATACTCGTGTCACTTTTCGAATCTGTTTTTAAGTCTATTTAATCATTTTAAACTTCTGCCCGAAAAAGAGCTTTATAGACTTAATTATATTTAATTAAATTTAAAATGTTCAATTCCGGGTGAAGTTCTCACAAATGTGTTCACTTCCCACATTTGGGCCGAAATCCACCCTAAGTCATTGATCTTTGCTCATCCAACGGACGATGGTACCTGTTGAGTGTTGTCAGATGTCGCCGGTCCCATAATAAGAGACATTTAAATTTTAAAGATGTGCAATAGTTTGAGATAACTATTAAATATAATGTTAATATTATTTGTCAAAAATTGAAATTCCAAAATAGTATAAAACATGAAACTTAGTTTCTAGAATAAAACAAATAACTAAATAAAAATATAAAATTTGATATATA
The DNA here is from genome assembly GCF_030272615.1 of Cryptomeria japonica. NCBI lineage: Eukaryota > Viridiplantae > Streptophyta > Pinopsida > Cupressales > Cupressaceae > Cryptomeria > Cryptomeria japonica. Next base: position 173,176,047 of record NC_081412.1, on the reverse strand, counting down.
ATTTGAAAGGTAAAAGTTTAATATAAAAAAGAAAACATTCAATATTAAATCTAAAATATTAATTTAAAGTTTAACAAAATTCTTTAAAAATATGTTTATGATATATAATTTTAAAAAATAATTTAAATATATATATAAAAGTTCAACATAAATTTAGTGTAATATAAATTTTAATTTAAATAAATAAATAAAGACTAAAAATATATATAAAAGTTCAACATAAATTTAGTTTAATATAAATTTTAATATAATTAAAATAAGTAAATCTAATTTAATTAAATTTAGTTTAATATAAGTAAGTTGGAGTTTTAGTTCAAATCTTAACTATATATTTATAAAATTATAATCAACCATAATCAATGTACAAATAATTAATGGAACAAACTGAGAGAGAGAGAGAGAGAAGCATTACATAAAAAAGATCACAGTATTAAATTTATTTCCATTGTTTAACAAATAACTAAAATAACATAGCTCATATACAAAAAGAATTTGAAAAAAATTAATTAATAAAAATGAAATAGAATTATAGAAAGCATTTTTATATCCATAAGACTCTAAGAGGCAAACTGAAACAAACTAGAATTTGAAAAATTATCATTAATATTTATGATTTGGAAATTTACAATTTTTACATCTGAGACTTGAGTCCCTCAAAAACTTAAAAGCCAACATGAGTGAGCCACTGAGCCTATTAGGTTTCGAGGACATAGGATAAAACAACTACTAGGGGCCTAGGGGGGCGGGGCTAGGGCATAGGTAGTCGATGGTTTACAACTTTGCCCTAAGAATCTGGCCCTCCTTCCTTGTAAAATTCTTCAGACAACATAAGCTGAGAGAATTCTTCAAGCCACATGTAGTTTGGAAAGTTGTCCAGGAGAAACCATTTCCGGAGGAAGTCCCTACCAATCCACGCCCATTTTCTATGACGCAACAAGTGCTCCGATTTCAGGTTCAGGAGAAACGGTTGCCTAGCCACTGGCACTGTTTGGTCAGGGAGGAGAAGCTTGGATAATTCACTCGCCCAAGGGATCCCCACCCCTACTTCTGAAAGGACAACAACAATAATGTCATCTCCAAGGAAGTCTTCCTTAAAAACCTTCCTCAACAACATCAACATATCCACCTTGTCTCCTCCGAGGTCCAGAAGAGACGCTAAGAACTGGGATGTAATGTCTGTGTTAACACGGTATCTATTTTTTTCATTTCGCAGAAACTCTCTGCCCAACACCATTTGCACAACCTCATTGGTGAATGACCCAACCTCTTTGCAGATTGATTGGAGGGTTGGGTCTCTAATGGAGCCTAGAAAGGCCCTCTGGTCCTCTACAAAAATGCTTCTCAAGCGGATGGGAGTGTCCATCTTGAGAAAACAAATTAACAAATTAAACAACCTAAGCTTATAAACCTAAACCAGAGGAAGAATTTAAATACCATGTGCTCCGTCGATTTATCTACCAAATGGCAAAGGCTAATTGAAGATGAAAGAAGCATAGATCGTATATAAATAGTTGAAGCTCTTGATTGTAATAATTACTTCTCTAACCGTATTAATTGTTTTAAGTTTTTTTAAATCTTTCGTATCTCTGCAAATCTTTCCAATAAATGCACTATTGTGCGAAAATGGAAACAGCTATAAACCAGTACCAAGTTGGCAAGTTTTACATTGGAAGTTGTGGGGACAGAGTGGATTGCAATTAGTGAATAGATATCTATTAAATGAACGAAATTATCGATCGTGATTTGTGACATTTGATATGTGTCTATTGAATCCAATTCCATTCCAGGCACTTTCTGGTGAGCTATTTTCTCTTCAGAAAATTGGGTCGAAATAAAACTTTAGCCATTGATCTACTATCATCAAACGATTTAAAATCATTGATAGATTTTAGGTATGTGTCACCCTTCACATGTCAAAGAGGCCGCGCTTATTGATACACCGTGCAGAGTTCGGACTCAATGCGATGTACTAATGTGATGTGATGTACCTTGTCTATTAATGGCAATGAATTCATGAAATCGCCAATAAATTATATATTTTTCCATAAATAACAAAATATTCACCAAAACAAATTAAATAATTTTCAAGTGGTGGATAAAAATTGCCAATACATTTAAATAATTTTTCCTTCGGAGTAAAATTTTTAGCCCATATAATTATATGTTTGTTCCTTTTAACAAAAAATATTTGCCCATATGTTGGCCGACTCCGAGACCGAGGGATATTTCAGAATGGCTGATTAGCTGGCAACCTCCCTTTACAAAGGATGTTTACCACTTAGTATGGCAAATAGCACCGACAATCCTCATATGGGAAATATGGAAGGAGAGAAACAGGCGGATCTTTAAAGATTCAAAATTGAGGGTAGTATCCCTTCTTAATAAGATCGAGGCTTCAATTGTGGAAAAAATCAATAACAAACTAAGACATACCCAGGGAAAGACTAATAATTTAACCAGATGGGATGAGGTTCTTCGATCTAAATGGATGGGTTTGATTATTCCCCCGTTCATGGGAAGTGGAGGTGAACAGTCTGTGATAGAAAGGAAGCTAACAAAGTGGACTCCCCCCCGAATGGGCTGGGCTAAGCTTAATTTCGATGGTTCCTCTCGTGGAAATCCTGGTATAGCAGGTATAGGGTGTGCAATTCACCAGGACAACGGTGTACTAATTGCTAGCATTAATAAGCCTATTGGCTGGGCCTCGAATAACTTGGCTGAGTTCTTAGCGTTACGGGAGGGATTGATTTTAGCCAAATCACTTGGGATAAAATATCTGGAAATTGAGGGGGATTCATCGTTAACTATAAATGCAGTCAGGACTAGGGTAGTGTCAAACTGGAAATTACAAGCGGAACTAAAAAGTATTTTGGACTTGATCAAATATTTTGAGGAAACTTCGGTCAATCATATTTATAGGGAAGGAAACACTATTGCAGACAAGTTAGCCAATTTAGGGGCAGATGGGAATTCGTATGTCTTTAGAATGGTTTGACCCATGGATATTTTAGGTGATGTACGTAATTCCCCTTCATATCACTCCTCTCCAAATCCTCTCCTGGTCCCTCATTTATAAACTCTAGAAGGGTGGCCATAGTATCCTTACTACAGCATTTTGGTATACTTAGATTCAAATATATATATATATACACACATATATATACATATATATATATATATATATGCTCTCACTTGGATATATATATATGTGTGTACATATTCATAGACAGTCCCATTATAAATATATACACATATATATATATATATATATATGTCCATATATATAGATATGTGTATATATATACAATAGTATATATATACATATATATATTTCCTCATATATATATGTATATGTGTGTGTATGTGTGGGTGTAATTAGAAAACTTCTCAATCACACACACGCACATATACATATATATATATTCGGAATCTATATATATTAGAGTATGTATATATATAAATATATATATATATATATTTATATATATCTATATCTGAACCTGAATATATGATTGATTTCTATTTTCCGAGTCCTTAACTACCATTAGGTAGGAGGTGCCAGGGGTGTTTCAGTCGTGGTAAGAGGTGACTGGTAAATGTCTGATTTCACTTTTCTGACAGCAGCAGGCTAGTCCTCCAATGCATGAATGCAATGCATGTAAACAGTGATAAGTCTGCCCTGGACAGCGAAGGGATAGAATTCAATGCAATTTAAATCTCTTCTTGTAAGGATTAGCTGGGACTGCCAGGCGTTATGTCCTGGAGCCATGGTGACTGGTTTTTTAACACTTGGTTCTCTAGTTCCTTCATTTCGGTTAGAGTTGGTATCAACTCTAACTATGGTCATCAGCCTTGTTTTTAAAATGGGACAGTTTATGCTGGTTTCTGTATCGATGTTTGCATGTTAGTAGAGGTTGTATCAGAATTGCTTAGCATCCCACATAGTTTGTTTTTGAGGTACCCTGGATCCTTTGTGTGGTTTTCTTTCGGGTTTCTTCCAATTGTTTGAGGTATGGGTGACTGATTTATGGGGTGGTTTTGAGGAGGGCAGTAAAGGTAATCCAAGATTTAGATATGGATTCAGATTTTAGCTGGTTCTATTTACAATAAAGCTCTGGACCATTTTTCGGTTCTTCTGTGGTTTCACTTCTTTTCCCAGGCCTATTTTTTTTTCTATGTGCATCTATATACTCTCAGGATCATGGCAGTTTCAATGATAGATTATTGTGCATATTGGCTTTTAAAGACATAGACATATGCATAAGAAAATATTGATTTTTTATGTTCAGGTTTTGGTGAACTGATTTTTGAAGAATTTAATGTATTTAAGTATCTGATAGAAATTGATTCTTTCCAGATGTAGGCAGAATTGTAGCCTGGATAATCTCTTAATTTGAAACCCAACGGGTTAGGAGGGTTCCAAGCTAAGGGATATCCAGGCTACAATCCTCTAACATTATTTGAAAGATGTTATTATTCTCTGAATGATCGATACAATTTATTAAGTTTACTATGCTACTAACAATTTGGCAAAGTATGTCGCTAAGATTTTGCAGATTCGGAAAACAGGACAAAGTTTATGCTCAAAGCATATGTGGATTTGCCACATATGAGAAGTTGGATCCAGCCGGATTGTGTTGAATGATATTATGTACGGACAGAATCTTAAAGGTCTTATTATGTCTGCCTACATCCTCAGATGAGGAATTGTAAAAATGTACAGTTATGTATAATTTCTGATTCCAGAAGGGATCTGGGCTAGACCGGAGGTTTTCTTATCTCCATTCTTTCCTACCGGTGCCCACACTGAATGGAGATGTAATATTTAAAAAAATAATAATAATAAAATGTTGGCTACGGCCTTTTATCGATCAAAAAAAAAAAAATATTTGCCCATATAATTATATATTTGTTCCTTTTAACAAAAATTATTTGCCTCCCACAATATATATTTTCCCCATAGAACAAGGTATTATTCGCCATAAATTTATGGAATTTTTGTACCCTAGAAAAAATCGCCAATACAAAATAATTGTTTTTCCTATTTTTTTTTTAAAATCGCCATCAATATGAAAATTTCCCCCCGAAAATAATGTTTGATTCGCCAGGATTTTACATAGTTGCCCGGGGGGTGATTTCTTGAAGTTATCCCTGAGGTCCAAATGTGAAAGAAAAGGTTTGGGCAACACTTCAAACTAAAGTGCCAGTGGGACTATTGCCCCATGTACTAGATCGTCACCTACTGGTAGCATTGAGATGCAGTTCGGCGAAAGTATGCAGACTTAGAGTGAAGAAACTCAAACCACAGACAAGAATCAAGAAAGCTCTGAATTTGATGAGGATGAATGGCAACTATAAGAGATTGGTATTTATTAATCTTATTACTTGTAAAGCGGAAAATCGAACCCTAGGTGTTCCCCCACTCCAAGGAGAGAGAAAGGAGGTCACTAGGATTGACAGTTTTCACTTAGGAGAGACTTTACATTCAAAAGAGGGGTTGAAACTCACAAGATCCAATCCCACACAATGCAAGATTGAATTCTAAATGAGTTTCAAGGGCTGAGACAACAAGGATACCCTCTTTTGTAAAGAATGTAGATAGAAGGATTGAACTAGGAGTGTATGTAAAAGTAAGAAAGATTCGCTTGTAGACAGAGATAGGGACACGGGATGAAGCTGTAGACCAAAAATTAGTAGTAAAATGTCGAGACAATGTTGTCCTGCAAGTTTGAGTGAAAGTTGACGGGACGATGGTGCCCGGAGTGCACACGGTCCTTCGAAAAATCCGCAAAACGAAGGGGGATTTGTTCATCTCTTCACAAGGATTCCAGAGCTTCAATTATAGCTGTGTACCTGCAACCTACACACAAAAAAGAGAGGATGATTGGGGGGTTAGGGATTAGGGGTTTGCCTTCAGGTCAAACCCCAGTTTTGGAATTAACCAAGAAATGAGAATGCTGTAAATGTAAGTGTTTGTAATGTAATCAAGTATTGATACCTTGTTGTAAGAATGTTTGTATTCTTACATGCGGAGGTGTAATGATGTTGTATGTTGTATGTTGTAGGTGATCTCCTCTTCAATGGTTGAATCCTTGTCTTGAATGCAACACCTAGCCTTGAATGGAGACCTTGAATGCTCAATTGCTTGAAGGAATGCTTGAATGCTTGAATGTTTGTCTATCATAAGTTTGCCTTCTCCCAACTCCACTTATCTCACTTCTGCAAAATGGGAGGGGAAATGTAGTTTATATACTTGTCAATTAGGGTTAGGAGACTAATTTTTCCAACCTTAGGCCGACCTAGGAACATTATTTTCCAAATTGCAAACTTGAAGACCCGATGCCCCAAAGAGGGTCGGGCCCAAAATAGGGCCAGGGACCAGGGCGCTGGGCGCCATGGTCTTGAGGGACTAGGGCGCTGGGTGCCATGGTTTTGAGGGACCAAGGCGTTGGGCGCCATGGTCCTAAAGAACCAGGGCATTGGGCACCATGGTCCCACCTCCTGGGACAACAGGGTGCAAGGAGGATCAGGCCAAGGGTGCAGAAAAATGCAGTTTTTGATGTTGTAAACATGTTTTGGGGTCTCCATTCAGGTTCAACGTTGCACCGCCATCGTGAAGACCCAAATGCAGTTGAAATTGCAAGTGTCACAATTTTACAATGCTACATTACTATATCTCATCATTCATATTACAAAAACATATTACTTTTTGCAATTAGAATTTAATATTGATTTGTAATTGTATTTTTCAACTTTCTATTTCCATATTTAAAATAGCATAATAAAAAAAAAACCATAATGTGTTTATTGTTATAGAGATGTTTATTGTTTATTTATACATGTCCAAGTCTCAAATCTATGTGATACATTTCAGAACCATATGATGCAATTCATCCAATAGTAATACACATGTCGAGAACTTAAATTTTCATTAATTCTTTCAAAATATAGCCATATGATACAATTGATTCAATAGTAATACACCAATCTGTGTGATTCTCCATACAAATTGCAAAAGTGAATACAAAGTTTCAAAACCCTTTGCAAATGACCTCGAATTCCCTTTTATAGAAACAAGAGAGCAACAACAACTCCTGTGCGATTCTCCAATGTCCATGCAAAAGTGAATACAAAGTTTCAGAACCCTTTGCAAATGACCCTGAATTCCCTTTTATAGAAACAAGGGAGCAACAACAGCTTCAGGTTGAATTGCAAGTTTGCAACATGTGAAGACTGAACATCAAAATCACAAACTCAACATAGATTTATATGGCCATCACAGGCCATATTAACAATTTAACATCTACTACATGTTTGATGTCTCCTGTTCAAAAAACAGAGTTCAAAATTAAATATCAATTCACGCCATGACAAATTAAACATAGATAATAGCAGTGCCTAAAACCTACTAATCAGAAATAGAGAAATGCATAAATTTTAAAGCAAGGGAGAATTTGAGAATACAAATTTACTGACTGAAGTTTTGCACTGTGCATCATAGATTCATAGCCTGGATTAGCAAAATAGCAATAGCAAGTGTTGTTTTTTTCCTATTCATAAAATAGATTCGTAGGCTGGATTAGCAAAATAGTAATAGCGAGTGCATCATAGATTCATAGGATAGATTAGCAAAATAGCAAATAGAAAAAAAATAAAACCTTGAAATTAAGAGTAAAAGAAGAAAATTGTGCAATACATACTATGATTCTTAAGAATTCTGTGCTAGTTTTTGTAGGGTGCTCCACTCTTCGTTTGATGGAAGGTCAATATTCTATAAACTATGGAAAGTCAACTCCAACTTCGTCAACATTCCATATTTAGAAGATTTACTTGACATCATTGTTTCATCCAATACCGAATTTAGAGTTGTAAATGGTTGGATGAATTCCGGAAAGCTTTGGGGAGTTGTGTCCTTTGGAAGCAAGTCTAAATAAGACTTCATTTTTATCTCCATGCTTTTTTTGTAAGCTTCTTCTCCAATGAATTTATTTGATGTGTCAACAGGCTTAGGCAAACCAAGTTTAATCAAATTATTTTTCTTTTCTTGCAGCTTCAATATCTTTTTCCCACAACTTTCCCTAACTTCTGTTGTTTCCCTTAGCTTCTGGCATATTTGAATGATAGATGATGTCTTAACTATGGCATCAATGCAGCTCTTAATTCCCTTGGATTCCAAGTAGCTGTCACTAGAACTGTAGACTACTTTCAGAATCTTTTGCCATATCCTATTTTGAATAAACATTTGTGCTCTTCTCATAATGCCCTTTGATTTTTATATAAATTAGTCTCATACTTTCAGTCAATTGAAACCATTCACAAACTTGTCACTCCTCTGCATTATTTGCCGCCAAATGTTTTCTTGTATATACCTCATTGTATTTTTCAAATTATCTTTCAATCTATCCTGCAAAGTTTTTATTTTATCATTTTCATTGTGCAGGTCTTCTTTCATTTGTGCACATTTTTTTCTCTCTTCCTCTACTTCCTCTTGCAAATGTTTTTCTTTTTCCTTCCCATGATCCAATAGGTCCTGTATTTTTCTCATTTTGGCAGCAATAGACTCATAACTTTTGGATAATTTTTAAAAACTGGCTCTTTTCTCATCAATTTTTTTAACTGCTTTTAGCCAGTTTTTCTGTTAGGTCCTTCAATTCTGCATCCATCTTCTCCCGCTCTGCAATTTCTATTGCAGAGCCCAGATTTTTTATCCTTTTCTGTAAATCATTGCACTTTCTATCTACTGTTTTCCTCCTTGATTTTTTTGTTTTCCAGGTTTGCCTATAACTTTTCTATTTGTTTCTCCAGTTATTTTTTTCTCTCTCCACCTTTAGCAGTGAAGCGTAGACCACTTCGTTAGTCCTTTTTGACACACTAATTTTGTCCACATTATGTACTTTGGAAAAATCCATTTGGAGGGTGCTAACTTGAAATTGAGAGGGATCTATCTGACTATGTGGTAGATTTTTATCTTTAGTTGGGGCCGGGGGCATAACAGCCATGAACTCCATCATATCTTTCTATGGGTCATATGTTGGAAATACCCTATTCCTTGCAGGTTGTTCGTTTACAACTTCATACACGGAAACCTTATGAAATGCTTTCTTTCTTTTTTTATTTGCTTTTGTTGTGTGTTCATATTTTTCATAGTAATCACGAACTTGATAATCTAGGCTTGCTGAAGCAATTGAATGTTTGAAAGGTGACATAGGAATACTATAGGCTCCAGTTCTACTTATTCCTATGGTTTTAACTAATGCTTGACTAGGATTACCAACAAAAGTTCTTGATCTTGTCCCACTCCCACTGACACTTTCATGTGTAGTTTTAATAAACTTTTGAGGTGTGTGATCTGAAGTGGCAAATGATTGATTTGTAGTGTCAGTGGCACTTGATATAGGATTCTCAATAGTATGAGATTGAGTATCTACCTCAAGTGGCCTCTTGTGAGAGATATTTGGTTGTTTCCCTTGTCCAACACCAAGACAACTAGTATCAGTAGTAGTACCCATACCAACCCCACCAATCACAGCGACACTTGACTAAACAATAATAGGAATACTATCCCCAGATTCACCACCAGTGGCAGTGGAACTTGATTCACCACCAATGGGATTACCATGATGTGGTGGTTGTTGCGGATTTGAACCTAAAACAAATGTAGGTGGACCCTGAGGGTAATGAGTAGTACCTATCCCTGATGAATCTAAAGAATCAAGTCCAATGACTGGTTTAACATGACCTTTTGATTTTGACTATGATGGAAGTTGTGCCTGAAGTGGATACCAAATTCCCTCTCCTCTGGCACCTAGACCACCACCTTCAAAATCCATTTTTTCCACAATGTTTGCCCCTTTGCTATATTTTTCTTTCATGGACTCATTGACTCCACCTAATGTTTTCAGGATTGTAGTAGTTTTTGCCATTGGAGGGGGCTCAACCTCATGCTCATCATCATCTTTAGTCCTGCCATGCTCCATATCCCACAATTTTCTAAACTTTGCATCCTCGTCGATGCTCTCAAATTCTGCACTTGTCTTTGGTTCACTGAGATTCTTCCTCATAGTCCAAAAATCATTTATTTTGGTTTGAGTCCAATAATTCTCTTTACATTTGTGCATAATTGATTTGGGAATAGATTTATTAGATGGATTAGCAGATTTTAGATAGAAATTGTAGGACCTCCTATTTTGGATGCCCTGGCCCTCCTCTGTTGTCCTCTGTGTGTGCAATGCCATAATTTGTGATGAAATTTCTTCTGTTGAAATGTTATTGCCAGCTACAATTTTCTCCATCTCTTTTTTAACCTCATCCAAGGGGTCCATGTTTCTAAGCTTTTCTAGCAATGGTTTACTTTCTTGTTAACATAACGCTGAAGAGTTCCCATTTTTCTTAAGCCTTGCTTGAAATACACCGATTGGATCATACTGCCAGAAACCCTCATCACCAAAGTTAAAAACTGTCAAAAATTCATGTGCCACATTGAATGCTTTTCTCTCAAATGTGAACCCTCCACATGAGAAAGGAAAGGAAGAAAATATGCTCTTGTTTTGCTGACCATGGAAGTGCCCATCCATGCTCTCCAATTGCCGTACATAATTTAATGCAAATATCCTCTCTGTCACATGTATTGGAAGTATGTATGGTTTTACTGTCAATCCGTAGAACCTTAACACAATGAATTCTTCCATGAAGAACCAGTCAGCCGATTCTATTTGACTTCCAAGTTTAATGCAATCTCTACAAGACACGGGCAACCTAAGCATTGGAGTGGTTGCAATTTCATTATACATTGGTGCCAAAAAGAAGTCTACAAAATGGTTGTAGTTCTTTCTGTTATCATGCATCCTTATCTTTGGTGTCCAATCATATATTGGACACTCTATTCTCTTCCCACTCTTCTCATCAATCTTATAGCTCACAATTTGAAGCTTGTTGGTCTCAAATATTGCACGATACTTGGATAGAAGGAGATAGAACAAGTAGGATGAGAACCTAAATGTCTTATAGGAACCTTTTTTGATCATTAGTAATTGTGTTTGCATGGATTTTACAATGTGCTAAATAAAATTATATCTTATTGGCTGACCTACACAATGGATATTATAAATCATTTCAAGAAGGCTTGCACCCACTTCCCTATCATTTTACAATCCCAAGCAAAACGACAACAAGGAAATAGTATCCCCAACCCATGGAACAAAAATGTTAGAATCATAAGGAGGCTTATGATTCTGATCCAACACAATACCAATACCACTCTTTATTAGAGCTTTGATAAATGAATCTCTGTGAATTGGATCGAGACTCTTATAATTCCCTACTAGCTTTCCAAGGTCAATTTGGACGTTTGAGTTTTGGGCTTCAAATCCTAGGTTCAACAAACGAGCAAATTCTCCCTCGTTTATGGATAGAATTTCCTCTTTTGTATTTTTATTGATAATTGCTTTTTTATCTTCATCATAATTTTTGGCACAGACCATGATAAAATCAGGGCAAGGGAATACTTCAGGTAACACCATGCTTCCCAATCCAACATCCCACGATGTGATTTTATATGTTCTTTGTTTTAACATTGGGTTGAAAACATTAAATTTTGCCCTACATGCATCTTTCACCTTACTAGATAATGCATATCTAATATCTATGATACACTTTTCACCATGGATAGCAGGGTCATAAATATCATGGTATTCATCAGTGAAACCTAGTGTTTTAACCAGTTCAGTTAGGTACATTTTGTTTTTCACTTGGCTTCTTGTTGGACTACTGCTTCCCATTTTTCCCATCACTATTATTGTTAATAATTCAAAATAATGCTAGATAAAAACTTGAAAATGCTAACCCTCAAATTGGACCACATGATTACCAAAAAAAAAAAGGCAGGATGTAGGTGTTTTAGATTTTACTCAAAAATTGGAATTTCTATTTCACTAGATTGGCGCAGACAGTCTCTGCTGCAACTTGCATTCCTCAATTTAGTAGTTGTTTCTAAATCTCCCTTGATTTACAGGTTTTTCCATGAAATTAAATATGGTTATGATTTACGAGTCTCTTATTTTGAAAACTCTGAAAAGTAGAAAAGTAAAACCTAAAGGGCAAAATATCTAGAATCATGTTGTAATTTTATTAATTATTATTAATAACTATTCGATGCCGAAGGACAAAACATTCATTACTTCAGTATAAATTCCAAGGACATTAAGAATCATGTTGTAATTTTATTGATTATTATTAATAACTATTCGATGCCGAAGGAAAAAACATTCACCACTTTAGTATAAATTTTGAGGACATTAAATGTAATACGTTCAATTTCGGGCGAAGTTCTCCCAAATGTGTTCACTACCCACATTTGGGCCGAAATCCACCCTAAGCTGTTGATATTTTCTCATCCAACGGACAACGGAACAAGGTACCTGTTGTAACTTTAAGGGTCTGTTTTTTAAGTCTGTATAATAATTTTAAACTTCTTCCCGAAAAAGTGCTTTATAGACTTAATTATATTTAATTAAATTTAAAACGTTTCAATTCTGGGCGAAGTTCTCCCAAATGTGTTCACTTCCCACATTTGGGCCGAAATCCAACCTAAGTCATTGATCTTTGCTCATCCAACAGACGATGGTACCTGTTGTCAGTTGTCGTGGGTCCCATGACTTCTGCCACTTTTTGGGAAAGTCACCATACTCGTGCCACTTTTCCGGGCAAAGTTCTTAGAAAGTTGTTCACTTCCCACATTCGCCCCGAAATCCACCCTAAGTCATTGATCTTTGTTCATCCAATGGTCGATGGTACCTGTTCTCAGATGTAGTGGGTCCCATGACTTCTGCCATTTTTCTGGCACGTCACCATACTCGTGTCACTTTTCGAGTTTGATTTTAAAGTCTATTTAATCATTTTAAACCTCTGCCCAAAAAAAAGCTTTATAGACTTAATTATATTTAATTAAATTTAAAATGTCCTTTTTCAGGCGAAGTTCTCAAAAAGGTGTTCACTTCCCACATTCGGGCAGAAATCCACCCTAAGCCGTTGATCTTTGTTCATCCAACGGTCAATGGTACCTGTTTTCAAATGAAGTGGGTCCCACAACTTCTGCCATTTTTCTGGCACGTCACGATACTCGTGTCACTTTTCGGGTCTGTTTTTAAAGTCTATTTAATCATTTTAGAATTCCGCCCGAAAAAGAGATTTATAGTCTATAGACTATAGACTTAATTATATTTAATTAAATTTAAAATGTTCAATTCCGGGCGAAGTTCTCACAAATGTGTTCACTACCCACATTTGGGCCAAAATCCACCATAAGTTGTTGATCTTTGCTCATCCGACGGGCGATGATACCTATTGAGAACTTGAGTGCTGTCAGATGTCGTCGGTCCCATAATAAGAGACATTTAAATTTTAAAGATGTGCAATAGTTTGAGATAACTATTAAATATAATGTTAATATTATTTGTAATTAAAGATGTGCAATAGTTTGAGATAACTATTAAATATAATGTTAATATTATTTGTAAAAATTTGAAATTGAAAAATAGTATAAAACATGAAACTTAGTTTCTAGAATAAAATAAATAACTAAATAAAAATATAAATTTTGATATACAATTTGAAAGGTAAAAGTTTAATATAAAAAAGAAAACATTTAATATTAAATCTAAAATATTAATTTAAAGTTTAACAAAATTATTTGAAAATATGTTTACGATATATAATGTTAAAAAATAGTTTAAAAATATATATAAAAGTTCAACATAAATTTAGTGTATTAATTAAAAAAAATGTGCAGTTCTCAACCTGTTAAGGTGAGCAAATTTGGAAAGTACAAATGCCAAGGTGGCGATTAATTGTTGCAGAATGAGTTGTTTGCAACATGTGGCACGAACGGAGGAAGGGGAGGATGCCATGAAATCTTTTTCTTGATCTCATGGCATTAATGCCATATCATGCACATTCATTACCTGGCCTATAAGACGGAGGCAAAATTTATTACCTTTTGATCTATGTACCAGTTTTTGCTTTGAAGCAAAACAAATCTGTAGTTCATAGAATCGTAGCTTCTGTAAGACATGTTTTTGCAGGAAGTGCTTTTGAAATTACAGGTGATGATGGAGGCCAATTTCACACTTTGAACAGACAAGAAGTTGGTGCCCTTTTTGGGCAAAGTATCTGATAAATGAATGCAAGGACCGTTCAGGTTTAAGGAGGAGAAGTTGTGGGCGACAACTTGACTGATGCTTGCAGAGGAGGTGGCACATATCAGTCACCGGTATCGAACTAACATGGAGGTTTAATCTCTGATTCTAGTGTGGGCCTGTGAATTCGAACTGGAGGTGGAAAAGGTAAAACTCACATTGGTCAAATTGATTGATGGGGATTTTTTGATTAACCTGGATTCAATCTTGGAGTGGGTGGTGCTAGGAGTTGGCATTCGAATTAAGGAAGGGGATGACCAGGATGAATTACTTCCTTTTCTTTGTGGCCCAGAGGATGAAATCGAATACCGGTGCCATGAACGTGCCTAAGTGGTGTGGGAAGTGATGAAATTTTTTGTGAAATTAACCAGGGTGGATGAAGTCCTGAAGGCTTTGCATGTGGTGGCAAGGATGGAGGTTGGTAGGGAATTGAGAGATAGGGCTAAAGAAGGAAGGGCCATATAGCTATTGGCAAGCTTGGAGGGCGACCCCGACTTCAAGTGCCTAAATTACATTCCAAAAATGAAAGTTGAAGTGGCAAAAGGGAAAGCCAAAGCGTCGACCTCCAAGGAGGGAAGGGACTGGGAGGAGGCGACCTAGGGGGATAGTGAGACTGAGTGAGCGGCCTATCGACAATGAACTGGTTTTTTTGTCTACTTGTTATAAGTTGTGGGCAGTATGGTTTTCTCTCTATCTGCGTTTATGCATGAATGACTGCAAATTTTGTATCTTGAAACTTTTGAATTAATAGAATGAAAAAACCTTTACCAATAAACTTTTGTATCTTGAAACTTTTGAAATTTTGTATTTTGAATGACTATATAGTATATATTTATAAAATTATAAACAACCATAATCAATGCACAAATAATTAATGGAATGAACCAATTTTTGTTTTTGTTTATAGCATTACATAAAAAAGATCACAGTATGAAATTTATTTCCATCATTTAACAAATAATTGAAATAACGTAGCTCATATACAAAAAGCATTTGAAAGAAATTAATTAATAAAAATGAAATAGAATTATAGAAAGCATTTATATATCCATAAGATTGTAAGAGGCAAACTGAAACAAATTGGAATTTGAAAAATTATCGTTAATATTTATGCTTTTGAAATTTACAATTTTTTCGTCTGAGACTTGAGTCCCCCAAAAACTTAAAATCCAAAATGAGTGAGCCACTGACACTGAGCCTGTTAGGGTTCGAGGACATAGGAAAAAAAAACTACAGGGGGGGGGGCTAGGGCACAGGTAGTGGAATTGTTTACAATTTTGCCCTAAGAATCTGGCCCTCCTTCCATGTAGAATTATTCAGACAACATAACCCGAGAGAATTCTTCAATCCACATGTAGTTTGGAAAGTCATCCAGGAGGAACCATTTCTGGAGGAAGTCTCTGCCAATCCGTGCCCATTTTGTGTGACGTGTCAACTACTCCGCATTTAGGTTTAGGAGAAACGGTTGCCTGGCCACTGACACTATTTGGTCAGGGAGGAGAAGCTTGGATAATTCACTGGCTCAAGGGATCCCCACCCCTACTTCTGCAAGGACAACAAGAGTGATGTCATCTCCAAGGAAGTCTTCCTTAAAAACCTCCCTCAACAGCATCAGCATATCCCCCTTGTCTCCTCTCAGGTCTAGAAGAGATGCTAAGAAGCGGGATGTAATGTCCGTGTTAACATGGTACATATTTTCATTTCGCAGAAACTCTCTGCCCAACACCATCCACATAGCCTCATTGGTGAATGACCCAACCTCATTGCAAACTGATTGGAGGGTTGGGTCTCTAGAAAGGCCCTCTGGTCCTCTGCAGAAATGCTTCTCAAGCGGATGGGAATGTCCATCTTGAGAAAACAGATTAACAAATTAAACAACTTGAGCCTATAAACCTAAAATACCACGAGCTCCGATGATTTATCTACCAAATGGCAAAGGCTAATTGAAGATGAAAGAAGCAGAGTGAGAGATAGTATATAAATTGTTGAATCTCTTGATTGTAATAATTACTTCTTTAACCGTATTAACTGCTATAAAAATTTTTTGAATCTTTCGTATCTCTGTAAATCTTTCCCATAAATGCACTATTGTGCGAAAATGGAAACAACTATGAACCGGTACCAAATTGGCAAGTATCACATTGGAAGTCGTGGGGACAGAGTGGATTGCTGTAAGTGAATAGATATATATTAAATGAACGAAATTATTGATCGTGATTCGTGACATTTGATATGTGTCTATTGAATCCAATTCCATTTCAGGCACTTTTTGGTGAGCTATGTTCTCTTCAGAAAATTGGGCTGAAATAAAACTTCAGCCATTGATCTACGATCATCAAACGGTTTAAAATCATTGATAGATTTTAGGTATGTGTCACCCTTCACATGTCAAAGAGGTCACACGTATTGATACATCGTGTAGAGTCTGGACTCAATGTATTATGTGATGTGATGTGATGTACTGATGTGATGTGATGTGCCTAGACTGCCTTGTCTATTAATGGCAATGAATTCATGAAATTGCCAATGAATTATATATTGTACCATAAATAAAAAAATATTCGCCAAAACAAATTAAATAATTTTCAAGCGGTGGAAAAAAATTGCCAATACATTTAAATAATTTTCAAGCGGTGGATAAAAATCGCCAATACATTTAAATAATTTTTCCTTCGGAGTAAAATTTTTTGCTCATACAATTATATATTTGTTCCTTTTAAAAAAAATTATTTGCCTCCCACAATAAATATTTTCCCCATAGAACAACGTATTATTCGCCAGAAATTTATGGAATTTTCGTACCTTAGAAAAAAAATCGCCAATACAAAATATTTTTTTCCCCATTTAAAAAAAAAATTTCACCATCGATATGAAAATTTCCCCCCGAAAATAATGTCTGATTCACCAGGATTTTACACAGTTGCCTGGGGGGGTTTCTTAAAGTTATTCCTATGAACAACATTATACGGTTGAGAAGAAATATGAGCAAAAAAGTAATTTTTCTTAGGTGGTTGTGATGGATTCACAAGGTCTTGGGGCATCCTCTTCGGATATCACAAATGGTGGGGTTGCTGAAGATGTGCAAGATTATCATGTTGAAACCCATAGAGAGAGAGAGAGAGAGAGAGAGAGAGAGAGAGAGAGAGAGAGAGAGAGAGAGAGAGAGAGAGAGAGAGAATGGGTCTCAAGATGCAATTTCTAGTGATAGATTTATGGGTATCAAATCTGGTGGCTCTTCTGATAATGTCATGCCTATAGGGAGGAATACTGACTCTAAGACATTGGAGACTCTTTCTACAAGTATTCATTCTCAAGATAATGGTGGTCTTTCTCTGGCTTGGCATGGCAAGGCAACACAAGTGGAAGAGGGTTGTATTTATATTAAGGGTAAGAAAGATAAGTTCTCTAAACCATCTTTTGACATGATTCTCCGCTCCCACAAGAGTAGCTCTAAATGTAAAACTTGATGGTTCTTGGTTGGGGGTTGCTTTTAGGCTAGCTGTTGGCTGCCCTTTTTGTAGCTTTTGTTTTAGGTTGTGGAAGCCTATTTTTAAAACCCATGTATTTGGCTATGGGAGCCAAATTTACCCATGGTTGTCTGGTTCTTTCTTGTTCCTTTTGCTAGAATAACTTTTTGGTTGAGGGTTCTAGATCCATTCAAAATCTGATTGTAAAGGGTATCGAGTCCCTTCAAAACTTGTTTTTTTCCTTAATCAAGAACACTTCTCTCCACATCTATGTCACCATAAAAAAAAGTTCTATAAATAAATAAATAAATAATTGTCACTATAAAACTTATGACTAATTTATATCTTTTTAAAATTTTAACAATTTTTTTAATATAATTAATTAAATATACTAATCTTTAAAATGTTGATTTTTAAAATTGTAAAAAATTATACTTACATCTACTAATCAAATTTAATATATTAAAAATATCAGTTTTAAACACCTTTTTTTTCAATATTTATTAATATTTTAGATGTGTTGAAATAGAATAAATTTTAAGTAAATTCTAAAATTATATAAAATTATATATATAGATTTCATAATTCAGAAATTTTAAATATATGTATATATACATATATGTATATGTATATATAATGTATAAATATATATGTGTGTGTATATGTGTGTGTGTGTGTGTGTGTGTGTGTGTGTGTGTGTCTATATATATATATATATATATATATACTGTAGACGTATAAAAATGAACATATTCCTAAATGAATAATTTATGTTCATTTCTCTATTTAATTGAATCCAATTTAATTAAATTATCCACATTCCTCTATTTAATTAAGTAAATTACTCGATTAAATTCACTATATCCATTTAATGAATAAATCATTTTATTCAATTAAATCCCCCCTATCCAATTTTAATTAAATTCAAATTTAATTAAATAGTTATCCTAAAATTGAATAAATCTAATTTATTTAATTTCCCTAAAATTGCAACCAAATTGAATTAAATTAACTTTATTTCAATTAAATCCTATTATCCCTCCATCCACTTGCAAAATCCTACATCTCCCACTTGCCTTCCTAAACCCCTATCTAATCCCTTCTAGACTCTTCTAATCGCTTCTAATTAGCCTAACCCATCTTCTAAACTTTGTCACATCCCTAAGCAAGGGGAAGTCACTTCTCAAATCCTCAAAGTCTTTGATAACCATTAAAGGCTTCAAACCTTCAACCACTTAATTCCTCAAAGTCTTTGATAACCATTAAAGGCTCTAAGCCTTCAACCACTTAATTTCCCAAAGTCTTCATAACCATTAATGGTTAACTCAAACCCTCTTACATGGTTAAATAATTTCTTTTAACTCAACCTTCATCCAACCCAAGGGTCTCATCAAGCATTTAATGCTTTGACCATGATTATCTCTTAATCATTTGCACAAAGGTTTATCCTTGGATTAACTCTTAATCCAGTGGATAATCTTAATTTAGACTTGACCCTTACCTTCTAGATAACCCTAAGGTTTTCTCAGGCATTTAATGTCTCCTACCCTTTCTCTCAACCCAACCCTATGTTGACACTTGTCACCATTTCATTGGTGCAAATTGCAAACATGGATCCCCAACTTTCAAACTCAACCCTTGATCAACCTTTTCAATCCTGACCATCCATTGCCCTATTTTTGCTATAAATAGAGCTCTCATTCCTCCATTTTTACATATAGATCCTCCAAATTTGTAGTATCATACTTGTGCCCAAATACATTCAAGCTTTCATATATCATTTTTATGCTCATCATTTCAGCCTCTTTGAAATCAGGAATTAGTCTAAATATGCATGTTTAGAATACTTTCTTTATCATTTAGCTCAATCATAGACTAATATATCATGTTAGGATAGTATTTATACTAACCTTGTCATCTTATAATCTAGTTTATTGCATTCTAAGATCATGCATAGATTAGGATGCATTTCATTTTAAAATCTATCAAAGCATCCCTCATTCTTGCATTTGCCATCCCTAAACCATTTTGCTCAGCGATCTGAGAGCAAAAATATTGGTTTGAGGGACACTCTAAGATAGAGAACCATGGGACCCACCTTGGGAAGCTGAGTAATACTTCATTACTCCATAGCTTGTACCAAGAAGTCCTGTGTGTGTGTGTGGACAAGTCTTTTGGAATATTTTTCACATATTGAGTTCTATCGACCCGCTTTTCTCGCATACATTTCTGGTGCCCACCGTGGGGCTCAACCCCATATATCAAATCGGTTTTAAAAATTAACCACTTTTGCAGGTTCACGGGAAATAGGAATCAGGGCATAGGAAACATTCCCTAGCGCATGCATTTAACAGTCTAGCGCATCCCGCTTACTGTTTAGCGCGTGGGGTCTCTACTTTGGCACGTGAAGTTCTTTCTTTAGCGCATGACTTCCACTAATATTTTCCTATAGGTATCAACGCGGAAGAAAAATAGAGTACCGCATCCAGCAAATAGTGTAACGCATTTAAACATAATTTTAGCGCATCTAGGTTATATTGTAGTGCATACAGTCCTTTCTGTAGCGCATCACAGACAGAAGGCAAAAATTAAAATTGTAACCGAAATTAAATTTAGACTTGTAGAAGTCCACCAAAATCCATATTTTTCTAACTATTTGATTGGAATTTTGCAAAACTCTGACAATTTCTTGCAGGTAGAGCTAGAAATTTTCTTTTATCGATTTCTTTTGTTGACCACCAAAGATCAAAATTTTGCTTTGTTGACCAATTCTTTTTCATAGATTAGATAATCATTGCCTTGAAAGGATAAAATAAACACCATGTTTTCATGGAGCAACAATCTCCCTATAGATCTTAGAAAATCATTGACTTGAAAGATAAAAAGAATCTTGTTTGCCTTGTCTCGAAAGTGGAAGGAATATGCTCTCCCCTTAACTGGGTGATAAAAAATCCAGACCACTCTTAAAAGCTTTCTTTACTTCAAGCAATAAAACCTTTAGCAGGTTTGCCTTCCCGAGGAGTTGAAATCAACTTTTAAAGCCGTTTATAGCCGGTGTGAAGGGAACGACCTAAGTGGGGAACGACTTTGACGCCAAGAATTCCAACCCACTATAATCAAACATGGAAAGTGACGAAAGTCCTTTTCAACGGTTGCGCGTAGCGATTAGCCTTCCCTCAATATCCTTGAGATACGTAAAGCCTTTGTTCTAAAGGTTGGGAAGCCTCCTAAGGGAGTTTATCACTGACGGCCGAACGGGAAGCCTGATTACGAACCATAGAAATAGAAGCTTTGAACCGAGTCAGTAACTAGACATTTATAACATCATAGTGTAAGGGTGGGGAAGAATCCCCCCCCAAGATTACTCATCATATATCTCCCAAGATAACTACTCAACTATGAAGTGATTCACTTTGGGTTAATTTCTAGCAAAAGGCAAAAAAACGGGTGCCCTCTAGGGGTGACACGACTGTTTGAGCTGACGGAGTATCAAGACTAGTGGGCTATGATGTTATTTATGACCCTTGATTAAAGAGTCTTTTTGAAGTGTATTATTCATATCAAAACCTGTTAAAACATTGGGGATTTGAACACATCCTCGCAGAACATACACTTTTTGTTAGATTAGGCAAAATGGTTGTACTTTTTGTGCCATGCTTGCATTTACTACTTCAGAAAATCATCCATCAAACTTGAAAAATTCACAACAAAAATTCAAAATTTGCAAAAAAAATCAACCAAAGAAAAATCAAGACAGTTTAGCGCATAAGAGCAACTTCTTAGTGCGTGAGGACTTTTTGTTAGCGCATCCAACCCTTACATTAGCACGTCGGTTCCAAACAGTAGCGTTTCATCTCAAAACAAAACAGTGTGAAATCATTTAGCGCATCAAAGAAACAGTCTAGCGCATGGAAGCATCAGCTTAGCGCGTGGAGGCTAAACATTAGTGCATCGGGTTCACAGGTTAGCGCGTTATAGGCCCAGGGTAGCGCATAGATTTTTCAAAACAAATAAAAAACATTTTTGAACATTCAAAACTTTAGCGCGTGTCTGGGGGCAGCCTAGCGCGTATTGTCATTGTTTTAGCGCGTGGAGTAATTTATGTAGTGCATATAGTCTCTGTTTTAGTGCGTGATCCAAAACACAAAAACAGAGGGCAAAACAGCGAGGAATTTTAAAAAATTTAAAAAACATTTTCAGAAGCCTTCTCCATCAAACATCATTTTTCATCAAACAGAGTAGCGAAAACAAACCGTTAAGACTATTTCTTGAGCTAAATTTGTGTCAAAACAAACATTGTAAAATCCTAAATGAATCGCATGATAAAACATGTCTATCTTATCATAATCGGGAAACCTCTTCATTTCTATCAACAGAATCCTTTACCATCTTACGGATTTTATCTCACAAAAACACTTGTTTAAAATTTTCAAGTTGTCAAATCCAGTCTCCATATCGGGAGACTTTTATCCATATCATTTGACGCACTTTGTCGTGAAGGGGCATCTAAACCTTCACTTTGATAGAGTAAGATTTGAAATTTTTCAAACAAGATCAACTGAATCCAAACCAATCAAAAGAAACCATTGATCACTCATGCATGACTAATCCTCATAGTCTGAGAAGAAAGAACCTTTATCATAACATCACGTTAAAGAAACAACAACCTAGTTTTTCCAAATTCATCAAGAGAAACAAGTTCCTATACATCAATCGTCAACTCTTCAAATCTCATCAGGAATTCCTTCATCATGTCAAACGTTATATCCAAAACAAATCCAACGAATTTGACAAAGAACCCTTGAAGACAAGAGCCTACTGTCAAAAGTCTACTTTTAATCAAATCATAAACCGCAGCGGAAAAATCAATCCAGCATTCTAGCCCGATGAGTGTATCACTTATAACACATCTCGACCAGAACCACCCACCCCTGAGCAACATATCAATGAGGCTTTTGTCTCTTTCGTCACTGAAAGTTTCTACTAAAATGCCTGTTACTCGCTCTCAACGAAACCAACAAAGCGAGACACACGCCGAGTCCAGTATGAATCGAAGATTGTCAAATCCTTTTGAAGTTCCACCCTTAAAGAAACCTGAAATTACTGAAGCACTTCTTCAAGAATGTCAGGAAAACCCCTCATTCCAAAAGCTTGTAGAAAGGCTCATGGAAAATGACAAAGAAAAATATATGCTCATGCGTACAAGTAAAGGCATTAAACTTCCCAAAGATTTAGACTCAAACATCTTTAAAACTGGATCTCGACAATATGCCTATCAAGAACAACAAAGAGAAGAAGAAACCCGTAACTTTGAACAACACATACCTGAGCAACACATTCCAGAACAATGCATACCAGAAATGCGTATACCTGAACTAGAAACACCAGAGAAAAATATACCATTTACCACACCTTTTTAGCTGAGAACAAATACAAGGGAAGAACTTTTCCCTCGACAAGACAATATGCCTTTGGCTGCCCTTACTCAACAAATGCAAATGTTGCAAAAGCAAATACAAGATATGCAACAAGGGACAATAGTGCGGTACTCTTTAAATGAAATCTGTCCTTATCCATTTGACAGAAGATTGAACATGGTGCCTTTTCCTCCAAACTTAGACGTTCCCAAATTTGATAAATATGATGGGAAAAGTGATCCCCAAGATCATGTTCGAGAATTTTGCACCATGAGCCTTGAATTTGTTCATGATGACACCTATTTGATGAGGTTATTCCCAAGAAGCTTGGGAGGGTAAACCATGGAATGGTTATCCAAAATTACACCACCTATCAGATCATTTGATGAATTGGTTAACAAATTCATAACCCAATATTCTTATAACATCCAACATGCCATAACCATGCTAGATGTTTGCAACACCAAACAAAAGAACAATGAAACATTCATGATATTCCTTCAACGTTGGTGATGTATGGTATCCAGATATCCTCGAGATATTCCTGAGAAGGAGAAAATGGAAATCTTCATCGATAACTTGAATAGTGAAATGAGTTATAGACTAAAAATTTAATGCATACCATCTTTCGCTAAATTAATTGAGAATGGCATTCAAGTAGAGGAAGCATGTGTCAAAAAGGGAACACTCAAATTCTACCAGGAAGGAACAAACTCATCAAACTACAATAACCAGAACAACACCAACCTTGACAAATCTCGATTTTGGACTCGAAACAAAAACGAAGGCAATAATGAAACACATGATCTCAAATCTAAGCAACCAGTGCTCGCATTATCTGGAAATCCTCAAAACACAAAAAATCCTAAGAATGCTAATCCAAATGCTAACACATATGCACCAAATACCGATCAAGGACAACTTACCACAAACAACACCAATGATACTCAAAGCAAAAACATGAATCCAGGACCTAGCAACAATTCACGCAACAACACAAACAATTTCCAAAAACGTATCTTCACACCACTGGGGCAATCACTAGAATTAGCATTCAAAGAACTTTTGGCACACAAGATTCTTTCTTTGCCTCCAATCAGCAACTACGAACCCCAAATCAAACCATCTTGGTGGAATGATTCACACTATTGTGATTACCATCGTAACAAGGGTCATCAGATGAACGATTGCATGAGGTTAAAACACGTGGTGCAAGATATGATTGATCGAGGTGACTTGACAATAGATGGTCTCAAAACAAATAGTGATCATGGAGCCTGTAAAAATCCTCTTCCAAATTACAAAGATGGAGCTTCAACCTCGAACGATACACGTGGAGCTCGTATCAACCATATCTACAACAACACCATAAATCACATATCAGTTGAAGAGCATCAAGTAAATGTCATCACCATCCGAGATAAGCGTGATCATGAATCTGTCAATGTAACAACCTGAACTCAGAAATATGTCTTGAAAGGACATACTGCACCTACAACTATCACACCAAAAATCCAATATGACTTGGTTAGCCAACTACGTAAAACTCCAGCACAGATATCTATACTAGAATTGTTGAAACTATCACCAAAGCACAAAGACATATTGGAACAAGCGCTATTGGAAACCAATGTACCTCAAAATTTGGATACAGACAGATTTCAAGCCATGGTCGTCCATATGACTGGACCTCATAACCTCACCTTCTCAGAACACAACGATGCTTCCTTAAGCCATCCACATAACACTCCTCTCCATATCAAAGTCATTGTTTGCAAACACCGAGTAAAAAGAGTCTTAATAGATGGAGGAGCCGGACTTAATATATGTACTTTAAAGCTTATCCATGCATTAGGCTTCTCAGAAGAATCTATTGATCCCTGTAAAAAGATTACCATAAAGGCTTATGATGATGAGGAAAGATCCTCTAAAGGAACTATGATATTACCTATTCAAGTGGGACCAGTACAAAAAGATACTATATGTCAAGTCTTGGACATAGACCTTACCTACACTATTTTGTTAGGATGACCTTGGATACATGAAATGCAAGCAGTACCTTCTACGTATCACCAGTGTGTCAAATTTCCTTATGACGGACAAGAAGTTTCCATATCTGCTGATCACAATCCATTTCAACATTGCAACGCAATGGGGGGAGCCCAAGACAGTTTGGTTCCTCATAATAGAGAAAAGCAACGATCTTCAACATCTGATCAACAAACAGCAAAATCCAACTCCTTATGGGGAGACTTCAAATAGAAAATGCAAATCAAAGACCAAGGTATAGGAGAATACTCTTTCGAGCCTTTATGTTTGGCCAAATTGCCAACATCACCTAGATCTCATGGATTGCCTACTACATCAACACATCTGGTCACTAAGCCCATCACCAAATTTGATGGTACCTTCATCCAATTGGGCACTACTCGAGATATTGTTCTACCTACACACCTATATGGAAAAGGATACTTAATCATGCAACAAATGGGATATGACGGTAAAGGACCTATTGGGAAACGCAAGGAAGCAGTCACTGAACCTATAAATCTTCCTTCACAACCCAATAAAAACAAAGTAGGATTGGGTTGTGAGCTCACCTTCCTATTAAAACGGCCACCCCACTTAACTACAAAACCTCAATGGAAAATAAAAACAAAGTACAAAGAAGAGTCCTGGCAAGAAGCACTCTTTGAATCAGCAGAGACAATCCGCAAGGCACGAGAACGTCAGGATCAGAAGTTATATCACGAAAAGTTTCTAAAACACAAAAGGGCCATATCTGCAGCAGTAGCTCATATTCAAACACCAATATCTCAAGAACAAATAAAATCATCTCTGGATACCTTTGTTTCTCCCCGAAGAAGCACAGTCTATGAACAAATACAGAAAGTAGAAGACGGATCTGACACAGAATCAACAAAAACTATCAAAATGGTATCTATCGTCAAAAATTTGTTTTCACCATACAACATACCAGTTTACAGCACTGATAGAATCTGGGATGACGCCTCAGAGACTGATTCCAATGAATATGAATGGGGTACCTACTCCAATGCTACTACAGATATCCCTAATGATACTGATTCTATATCTCTTTCTCAAGAAGAACATAATGCAAGAGATAGACCTCTTGAATTTGGACCGCAGAATATCTATGACGCCAAAGAAAGCGAACAAAAACATTATGAACAAGTCTATGTAGAGGATAATACCATCGAAGACCTCGACGAAATCCTGGACTTCTTTAAAACCAAGAACAATCATGATGAAAACTCTGTCCTAACACTCACAGTAGTCGAACTTGATCCTCCTAATGATTCCTTGCTGCTTGTCTTTCCTGACCTCATTGACTGGGATGAACCTGAAATCCATGATATACCAATTTTCCCAGATGATGAATCTATTATCCATTACCTATGTACCGTAAATCCGAAAATAGGCTCTACCAGTGAACAAAATAATGATGTCTACAAACCAGGGAGTGCCAAGTCTCTCAGTCGCAAAAATGAACAAAATAAAGAATCTGATGCTGAAAACCAGTCAATGGTAGCTCTAGATCACAAAAAAGTAAAAATAAAGGATGCATCTGAGGGTGAAAACCTTTTTAAGGCACCTAACGATGAGAGACTTGACACTCTTCCTGAGCACTTTCATGAGCGATCACCCATATTGATTGAGCCCACTCAATCAATCAACATTGGTACCACGGAAGCAGTCAGAAACCTACACCTTGCAGAATCTCTAACAGAGGAAGAAAGATCAGCATTCATCATTTTCTTTAAAGAACAGCAAATTAACTTTGCTTGGTCATATGCTGATATGCCTGGAGTGGATCCACACTTAATCATGCATCACTTGTCCATCTCTTCAGGAGTTAAACCAGTCAAGCAAAAGCTACAAAAAATGAATCCACAGGTGGCGCTCATGGTCAAAACTGAACTAAAGAAATTATTAGATGTCGGATTCATCCGACCCATTGACTATGCAGAATGGATTTCCAACATCATTCCAGTATCAAAACCAGATGGTAGTATTAGAATATGTACTGACTTCAGAGACGTCAACAAAACTTGTCCAAAGGATGACTTTCCTCTGCCCAGTATCGACATAATTGTAGATCTCACAGCAGGCCATGCAATGCTCTCACTAATGGACGGTTTCTCAGGCTATAATCAAATCAAAATAGCCCTAGAAGATCAAGATAAAACCGCATTCACCTGTCCTTGGGGAACGTACTGTTAGAATGTTATGCCTTTTAGCTTAAAGAATGCAAGGGCCACCTATTAAAGAGCAATGACAACAATATTCCATGACATGATGCATACATTTATGGAAGACTATGTGGATGATTTACTCACTAAATCCTTCACCAGAGCAGAACATCTCAGCATCCTAACAAAGATCTTTGATCGATTGGAGAAATTCCAAGTCAGGCTCAACCCTAAGAAGTGTGTCTTCGGGGTTACATCAGGCAAGTTACTAGGCTACATTGTCTCAGCTAAAGGTATTGAAGTAGATCCAACAAAGGTACAAGCCATTATGGACATGCCACCACCAAAGAATATCAGTCAACTCAGATCTCTACAAGGACGACTTGAATCAATCAGGTGATTCATTGCTAAGCTAGCAGATAAAAGTCTACCATTTAACCATTTACTACACAAAAATGTATCATTCAAATGGGAGACCAAGTGTGCAGAATCTTTTTACCAAATCAAACAGCACCTAATGAATCCACCAGTTCTAGTACCACCAGTCGCAGGAAAGCCACTTATCCTATACATCTCAACAACAGATATATCGCTGGGGGCACTATTGGCACAAGAAGATCAACAAGGGAAGGAACGTGCCATATATTATATCAGTAGGATATTGAATGGCTATGAACTCAACTATACATTCACTGAAAAAGCTTGCCTAACAGTGGTTTTCGCATCTCAAAAGTTCCGACATTATATACTAGCACACACCATTAAGCTAGTCGCGAAAATTGATCCTCTCAAATATCTACTCAGCAAGGCAGCTCTTACAGGCCGATTGGCTAAATGGGTCATGATTCTCAGTGAATTTGACATCCAATACACATGAAAGACGAGCAATCAAAGGACAAGCAATTGCAGATCAGTTGGCTGAAGCACCACTACCAGGCAAACACACCATGGAGATTGAATTTCCAGACAAGGACATTTTTGCTCTTTCTACCAAACAATGGACCCTATACTTTAATGGTTCAGGTGCTGGCATTTTGTTCATCATTCCTGAAGGACACACTATACCAAGATCATATCGGCTTATGTTTCCCTGCACAAATAATGTGGCTGAATATGAGGCATTGGTTATAGGTATCAAAATGGCCGTAGAATGGAAAATCACAGAGTTAAAAGTCTATGGGGACTCGCAACTGGTCATCCATCAAATCAACAACAACTATCAGACAAAGGATGACAAGATATTACCCTACAAGTGAATGGTGGATGGCTTCAAACAGTATTTTGTACACATCACCTTCGAGAAAATACCGAGATTGAACAACAAAGCAGCCGATGCAATGGCTACTATCGCTTCATTACTACAAATTCCAGAGCAACAGAGTCGTTACGAGTTCCTGGTAGAGCAACTGTTCTCCCCCGCCTATGACCACTCTGAATCCCAGGTTATC
This sequence comes from Cryptomeria japonica, assembly GCF_030272615.1. Classification (NCBI taxonomy): domain Eukaryota; kingdom Viridiplantae; phylum Streptophyta; class Pinopsida; order Cupressales; family Cupressaceae; genus Cryptomeria; species Cryptomeria japonica. The sequence goes on along the minus strand of NC_081412.1, from coordinate 173,147,309 downwards.
TATGCCTTGATTGGTTCAGATTATCCGTTATATGGACCGATATACGACTACCTCAAGCACAATATATTACCAATTGACCAATCACGTAACCAAAAACATAACTTTATCCGACAAGCTGCCCGTTACACCCCTACGCTGATACTTTGTATCGTCGAGGTCTAGATGGTACTCTTCTTCGTTGCCTTGATCGTAATGATTTCGATTCTACTTTACACAAGCTTCACAAAGGTATTTGTGGCACACATTCAAGTGGTACTACTCTTGCTAAAAAGCTTCTAAGGATGGGATACTACTGGCCTACAATGGAGAAAGACTCATATCACTTCGCTAAGAAATGTCCTAAATGCCAGATCCATGGTAATCTGATACATGCACCAGCACAGGAACTACAGCCATTTACAACATCTTGGCCCTTTTGTCAGTGGGGACTCGACTTAGTAGGAAAAATTCATCCTTCATCTTCAAATGGACACAAGTTCATTATAACAGCAACATAATACTTTACCAAATGGATAGAAGCAGTTCCCATGACCACAGTGACTGGGAAACAAATTGCCTCTTTTATCCTCAATTATCTGATCTGTAGATATGGTATTCCAAGTTCAATCATCACAGATAATGGATGGCCTTTCAAAAATCAAGATGTCCAAGAACTATGTGAAAAATTCAAAATCCAACATAGGTTCTCTACACCATACTACCCATAGGGAAATGGTCAAGCGGAAGCGTCTAACAAGACAATACTGAAAATCCTCAAGAAAATAGTGAATGATGCAGGCAAAGATTGGCACGTACAACTCAATCCAGCACTTTGGGCATACAAAACCAGCATCTGCACACCTACAGGAGCAACACCATACTCATTGGTATATGGATCGGAAGTCATTTTACCCCTGGAGGTAGAAATCCCATCTCTCAGAGTCTCTTTGAAAGGTTTAATCCCTAATGAAGAGTATCGAGTTAACCGACTGCAAGAACTTGAATTATTAGATGAAAGACGTTAGCATGCTTATATTCATCTCAAAGCATATCACCAACGCATGTGCAGGAGCTACAATCACAAGGTCATTCCCCGCAACTTCAAAGTTGGTGACCTAGTCCTCAAAGAAAATCGAAGAAATCAGCAAGATTGAGAAAAGAAAGGGAAATTTGAACCTAACTGGTTGGGTCCCTATGTTATCATATCAGTCTATGGATCAGGTGCCTATCAGCTAACAACTTCAGAAGGAGATGTGCTCGACGAACCAACTAACAACATCCATCTAAAGAAATACTACACTTAAGTAGTCTAGTGCACGGAAAAAGCCAAAACAAGCAAAAAAATCAAAAAATCCAAAAAAAAAAAAAAAGTACAATAAAAACAAATGGTGAAAACCTGGTAAACAGACGCTTTTGTGAAAGAATGGCCCCTCTATCTATCTTCATACCATTTTATCCGTACAAACACTATCGGCCATCGCCCGACACTTAGCACATATCCATTCAAGACATACTTAGCGTAGTCACTATCCTGGTTTATCCATATATATACTCTTACCACAATCCACCATGGCTTGGAAATCACTGTATATATTCACATCAAGAGGCACACTCAGCTAGGGGCATTCAAATCGTCTAAATAGTGCAAACATTCAAGACATCAAAGCTACTTGCAAAACTCAAAAGCATGACATCCAACAACCAAAAACTATGCTTCATCGCAAAAACAAAACAAAACAATTCACAGAAATACCAAGGATGGATGATTTTCTAAAGTACTGGATGTTGCATTATCGCATAAAAATCTTAACTAGTTTTGCATTTTGAACTTTTTGAATTATTGGATTCTCTTCCTTGTCTCACTAAATGCTTCAAAGCTAGAGATCATGAAGAACTTCCAATATTTTCTTAGTCTTCTGTCTGGGAGGCAATCACTTGTATTGTGTGAATACTTGCCTCGAGACGTGATACATCGAATATCACTGAAGGCCTGATTCCACTTCCCGCATACAAATGATTTAATCTTGTCTGTTTACGCAATACGCACTCAGGTCGTCCTGGTTCAATTATACCTTGACGCTTGTGCTATCTTGCAAAATCAAACATCATGTAAATTTTTCTCAGGTCATTATGGTTCAATTATACCATTATGCTTGTATAAATTTTCAACATTTCCTAAAACAAATCAATGCTCAATGATGATATCTACAAAGAAAGCAAACAAATGGCTATATCGGATGGCAAATACAGAATGAGGATGCTACCAAAAACATAGTTGCATATCATCTTACAATAAGTTGCACATCATTTTACAAATAGTTGCACATCATTTTAACATAGTTGCATATCATGATAACATAGCTGCATATCATGTTACAATTAATTACATATCATTTTAAACATAGTTGCATATCATTTTATATTTAGTTGCATATCAAATCATTCATCTCATTTTCAAGATACAACACACAACATATTAAATCATACATCTCATTTTCAAGATACATCTCACAGCATATAATAACATACATCCTGCATCATACATTATATCATATATTTAAGCATTACATCATCATGAAGAAATAACCCACATAACATGTCTCCATATAAACACACCACATGATCAAAGAAAATGGTTTCGTATATATATATATATATATATCTCAAAAATGATCAAAAGGTACAAAATGTATCAACACTGTGTCCAGTACAAAGAATAACAATGATCAAAAATACAAAGACCACGTCTCTCAAGTATGACTATCCCCTGACGGAGATGGTCTAGCTCCAGATGTACCCGCCCCTGGATCCCCAGGACGGTCCTATCTCGGAGGCCCTGTCACACCTCGGCTCTCAGACTGTGACCCAGTATCTCGAGATCGACTAGATCTTGACTATGTAAAGCTCTGTACTCGCCGGTCCCTAGGTACCGCAGCCTCATAATGTCATCGATAGTACTCCGTCCCCTGAGCTCTCAATGCTAGCTCTCTCAGGGTGTCTCTCATCGGACCACCCGTCGCTGCTCTCTGCATGCTGGATACCACCTCCTCCTCTCGCCCCCTCCGCTCTATCTCGGTGTCCCGCTCAGTGGTCAATTGAGAAATCTGCTACTGATATGTCAAAATCTATGCCTGCAGCTGTTATACAGTCACCTATAGGGTCCGGATCTGCACATCCTCAACATGTGTAGGGACTCGAACCCGTAGTGGTACCTGTGCAGGGGCAACCCCTCCAACCTTGCCTGTCCTCAGTGCTGGAGGTGGGAGCACATCCGTCCTCCTCCTTTGTGTTAGTTGCCTCCCCTCATCAACACCCCCCACTGCAGCTAGCACCTCCCCCACTCTCCCCTCTCCACTGGCTCCAATCGCCAATCCACCTCTCCCCTGTCTATCACCCCCTGTCTCACCGCTCTCTCCACACCCCTATCTCCACTCCTCCCTCTCCCTCCCCGCCTCCCTCTGGCTCCTCTCCCTCGTCCATCTCCTCCATCCTCTCCATCATCATCATCCTCTCCCTCTCCCTCCTCCTCATCAGAATCAAAAGCTGGCCTCATCTCCTCCGGATCCAATATCCTGGCCACCGCCCACACAGCAAACAATCTGGCAAACTCATCAGTCATGCCCGCATCCAGAATCTCCAGGGCATAATCCCATATCTGCCCTGCCAACCCAACAAACTCCTCCACCGCCACTGCGCTATCAATGGTCGGACCCCAATCCGCTACATCCTGCCTCCGACGTGCTTATAGGCATGCTCCCTGTGGAATACCCTGCTGGCGCCCAAACTATCTCAAAACTCGGGTCACCACAAACCTCTCTATCAGAAACGGGGTCCTCCCGATCAGGTATCTAGTCATAAAAACAAAGGGCATCTCCAGCCCGTCCTCTACCCACACCTCGCATCCTGTATACGGTCTCCAGGTGACCGTATCTATATCATCGAGCACTCTCCTCCAATGCTCTAGTTTGCCTAGCTTGCGCTGGACAACTAGACCCCTGTATCCGTATGCATATGCGCATCCCATAGGCCTATCTCTGTCTGCTAATGGCTTCGCTGCTGGAATGTGCTTCCAGCACCATACCTATAACAGTGTCACGCCAGCTGACAAATTGTCGTAACCGAGGTATACCACCTCATGTAGGCCCCTGTACAGATGGGCCAGCATAGCTGATCCCCATGAAAATCTCTACCCCTGTGTGACCATCTCCTCCAATACCAGCCCCCATCCCATAGAGAATCCCTTTGACCTGCAATCAGGACAAAGGAATCCACCAATGAACCCTGCTAGTACAGATGGTAGTGGTGCGTAATCTATGTCTAAGAACTCCCGCCACGGGATCTCATAACCGCAGACTGTCTCATCATGGAAAATACGGCGCAGTGCCTCTGTCCCACCCTCCTCCGACTGCTCGTATGGTAGTAGTGCACCTACTACAGGAATCCACAGGATCATTTAACAGTCCTCTGGTGTGACTGTCATCTCTCCGGTCGTAAAATGAAAGGTGTTTGTGTCGCTATGCCACCTCTCTGCCAATGTTGTCACCTCTCTACCAATGTTGTCAGTAGCTCCCGGTTCACAGTGAACCGAGGCAATTCCAAAAGGGAGGTCAACCCACATCTCTCAATGATGTCCAGATCAGCCTGGGTCAACAGCGGTATCAATGTCCACGGTCTCGGAAATCTCTCTCGCGACTGCACCACACCCAATTGCTCCTGTCAACAAGCAAAACAAATCCAATATCAGTTTCCACATCAAAACAAAGATATCAAAATCAAACTCACATCAACAACATGAAACAATTTGCTCATCTACATCAAGTTCAAAATCCTATCATTTCATATCAACTTGTAACACAACTCAAGTTATCAAAAACCATATCAAAACTTGTAACACAACTCAAGTCTCCACAATCACATAAACTTGTAAAACAACTCAAGTTTCCCACCCATATTAGCTTGTAACACAACTCAAGTTTCCAACCCATACCAGCTTGTAACACAAATCAGGGTTCACACATTGAACTTGAGACAGGGTACACAAATAAATCATATTTTGATCAAAACACCACATTGATATCTATACATAACTTGAAAAATCGCACATCAAAACAAGTTAAATCAGCACTCATATTGGACAAATCCATAAAATCATAATAGCAGACACAACAAATTTACAAAACACCTCATCTTGCAAATTTTTTTCGAGATGCGCTAAAATAGACTCCCGCTACGCTAAACTTTACCCACGCGCTAGGTTGACTTTCCTACGTGCTAATCTATTTACCCTATGCGCTAGACTGCCTCTACACGCTAACCTTTCCCCCCCATACGCCACCTAATCTACCCTATGCACTAAACCCTACCCACGTGCTAATCTATACCTCCCGGGCGCTACCTGTTTGACCCTATGCGCTAGGTTAGCCCTATGCACTAAACTCCCTTACCCATGCGAACCCCTGTGACCCCTATGCGCTAACTTGCTACCCTAACGCGCTACTCAACTATCGCCATGCGCTATTCTACGTCTATGTGCTAACCTATATTTCCTATGCGCTCCCCTATTTTATTTCGGACGCACCCCTAAAATATACTTGATGCGCTACTTAAAAGTTCGTATGCGCTAATCTATGACTTTGACGCGCTAAAACGCTAAAACCGAGTTTTAAAAATAAAAAAATGACAAAAAATGACCAAATCAAAAATCAAAAGAGGGTCAAAAATGTTGACTTACTGGTGGTCCATACGCTGCAGGTCTCCGGTACCTCCGAACGCGCTCGAAACAGTGTCTGGAATACGAAATAGGCATTTTCTCTTCAGACCAAATTCTCTTTCTCCAAAGTCAACAAGACACAAATGAATCAAATCAAAGCTATTTTCCCCTTTTATAGGAGGAAAATGAAATTAGGGTTAGCCAAACGGACCTCTAATATGGTCACGGTCTCCCTTATACCCTAAAATTTGTAACTTATCAGGAAATGAATCAATTTACCCACCTTTCACATAGACGAAATCCTACACATCCAAGCAACTCATCAAATCAAATAAAAAAATTTCAAATAATTGATTCATCTCCCGAGGGGGCATCACCATCAAAATATCGAATCTGGGGCATCACGCATCAAATCAAATCTGGGGCACGACTTGCAAATCAAAAGAGCGACACAAAAATTGCATTTGATCATAAATCATGATAATGCATCATTTTCTTTGAAATAACATGTGCACACACGTCACTTCAAAGAGGGGCAAAATGTAGACGTATAAAAATGACCATATTCCTAAATGAATATTTTATATTCATTTCTCTATTTAATTAAATCCAATTTAATTAAATTATCCACATTCCTCTATTTAATTAAGTAAATTACTCGATTAAATTCACTATATCCATTTAATGAATAAATCATTTTATTCAATTAAATCCCCCCTATCCAATTTTAATTAAATTCAAATTTAATTAAATAGTTATCCTAAAATTGAATAAATCTAATTTATTTAATTTCCCCAAAATTGTAACCAAATTGAATTAAATTAACTTTATTTCAATTAAATCCTATTATCCCTCCATCCACTTGCAAAATCCTACATCTCCCACTTGCCTTCCTAAACCCCTATCTAATCCCTTCTAGACTCTTCTAATCCCTTCTAATTAGCCTAACCCATCTTCTAAACTTTGTCACATCCCTAAGCAAGGGGAGGTCACTTCTCAAATCCTCAAAGTCTTTGATAACCATTAAAGGCTTCAAACCTTCAACCACTTAATTCCTCAAAGTCTTTGATAACCATTAAAGGCTCTAAGCCTTCAACCACTTAATTTCCCAAAGTCTTCATAACCATTAATGGTTAACTCAAACCCTCTTACATGGTTAAAGAATTTCTTTTAACTCAACCTTCATCTAACCCAAGGGTCTCATCAAGCATTTAATGCTTTGACCATGATTATCTCTTAATCATTTGCACAAAGGTTTATCCTTGGATTAACTCTTAATCCAGTGGATAATCTTAATTTAGACTTGACCCTTACCTTCTAGATAACCCTAAGGTCTTCTCAGGCATTTAATGTCTCCTACCCCTTCTCTCAACCCAACCCTATGTTGACACTTGTCACCATTTCATTGGTGCAAATTGCAAACATGGATCCCCAACTTTCAAACTCAACCCTTGATCAACCTTTTCAATCCTAACCATCCATTGCCCTATTTTTGCTATAAATAGAGCTCTCATTCCTCCATTTTTACATATAGATCCTCCAAATTTGTAGTATCATACTTATGCCCAAATACATTCAAGCTTTCATATATCATTTTTATGCTCATCATTTCAGCCTCTTTGAAATCAGGAATTAGTCTAAATATGCATGTTTAGAATACTTTCTTTATCATTTAACTCAATCATAGACTAATATATCATGTTAGGATAGTATTTATACTAACCTTGTCATCTTATAATCTAGTTTATTGCATTCTAAGATCATGCATAGCTTAGGATGCATTTCATTTTAAAATCTATCAAAGCATCCCTCGTTCTTGCATTTGCCATCCCTAAACCATTTTGCTCAGCGATCTGAGAGCAAAAATATTGGTTTGAGGGACATTGTAAGATAGAGAACCATGGGACCCACCTTGGGAAGCTGAATAATACTTCATTACTCCATAGCTTGCACTAAGAAGTCTTGTGTGTGTGTGGACAAGTCTTTTAGAATATTTTTCACATATTGAGTTCTATCGACCCGCTTTTCCCGCATACACATACATATGTATATATGTATATATGTATATATACATATATATATATATATATATGTATGTATATATGTATATATATATATACATACATATATATATATACATATATATACATACATATATATATATATATACACATACACACACACACACACACACACATATATATATATATATATATATGGGTAAGTGCACCAAGATGGTGAATAGAAAAGTGGTCACATGCCAAACAAAAACCAAAATTTTCATAACCCGTGCGGGTTCTGAAAATTCAAAAACTTGCTAAAAATACCAAGCCTAGCCAAAAACAATTTAGAAAACAAAAAGTTCCTCAAAACCCGTACGGGTTTTGAGGAACATTATTTTTTCGGGTAGGCCACGGGTTTTGGCCATTTTCAACGCCAAAACTTGTGGAACAACAACAAGAGAAAGCCAAAAATCCATAGAACCCGCATGGGTTTGTAATTATTTTTGATTTTTCTAGCATTAAGAGCAATTTTCAACAATGGCACCCTGTCAAACAGGTATGATTTGATTGGTTTGATTATTTTTGTTTAAATTTTAATTGAAGTAGGGTTTTTAATTGATTTAAGTTTTGTTTTTATTAATTTGATGTCAAATTCTTCAAGCAATCCGCAAAAATGAAATAGACAACAAAGACCTCATCTTGCACAAGAAACATAAGAAAACCTTGTAAACATTACACATGAGCAACAAGAAAACCCCCAAGATGTTGCTCAACAACCACAAAATCCTCAAAATATTGCTCCTCAACAACCACCGCCACCCCAAAACCCTCCACGTCCTCCCTTAGATCATGTAGATGCCACACAAGAGGATCTCATCAATCGCCCTACACAAAATAGTACCCAAATTTCTATATTGGTGAATAGGTTGTGGTCTTGTGGGCTTGAGCACCACTCAACCCTCGCGAGAACGCTAGAAACAATGACCGACAGTGAAAATGAGGAATCTAGGAAGGTTACGAAATGGGGTTCATGGAGGGATAGATGTCGAATATTTTGTGCGAATGGGTTATCATATGATCAAGTGAAAAAAAAAAAGGCATAGTTAAACCTGGCATATGTGCTCTTTTCACTGATCATGTTACCAGTAACAACCTAGAACTAAATACGACTTGGTTTCCTATACATTGGTGTGTTCATGCTAGGGTGAAAGAAGATTTTTGGGATAGGTGGTATATGGTCTTTGACCAACCACCTTGTAATAATTGGGAGGTGCCTCTATATTTTTTGAGAAAGTTGTATTGTGAGTTTATCCTCAGCGAGAAGTCAAATTACTTTGACATCCGACAATTTCAAGGTAGAGGGAGAGGATCTGCATAGGATAGACCTGGGGCCCATAGGGTGGTACAACCACAACATAGGAGGCATACAACTCTTAAACCCATGGTTCATGTCACTGTCCCTATATCCTTGAAGGAGTCTATGGAATTACAGACTCCTCAGGCAGCTACATCATTGACTGATGTTATTGTTCAACATGGCACACATTTGATCAGAGCAAAGGATGTACTAGCACCCACGACACCTCCTTCATCAATGATACCTCCTTCATCAGCGACACCTCGTTCATCAGTGGCACCTCCTTCATTAGTGTCACCTCATGCATCATTTGGCACGGGCCAACCCATTCAGCATATGTGCCCCACTTGCTAGGGTGTATGTTCTGGTGTAGACACTAACGTAGATGAGGATGGTTCGACATCTCATTCATGTACATATTGTCAGAGTAGATTCCATGCTTCCACTGTAGAGGATGTGGCCCTCACCGACGACCTGATCAGTATGTTGTACCCTCTCTATCAGACACAGGTGCGTTTAATTTTGTTTATGACATGTTATCAATTAAGTGACTAAATCTTATAAAAAGAAATGAGTTTTTATTTTTAGAACAATTTAAAGTGACATATAAATAAAATGCATTGCAAGGTGTAGCAAGTGGTGGGAGTACAACACATACTTTTCAGACGACTCCACGGTCACGAGTAGTTTCGCCACTAGAGGTAAAGATTTGTAAATTTGTTAAAAATATAATAATCATTAGTTTCAAAATATCTTTTTTTAATTTTATGTATCATTACTTGGTGTTTTATAGGGCTTATCAGGGGCTGATATGTCCCAACTTGATGATATCATGCTTTCGGCCATTGACTTTGGCCAAGATAGCTATGCGGTACCATTTAGATTTATATATTTTTTACTTAAGTGATATATTAAATACATGCTCTTTTCCCTTATGTTAATTTTTTTCTATTAGTTTACCCCACCTGCCTCGAGGACATCTTGTGTGAGAAAGCCATTTTCTAGCACTCTGAGGTAGAAAAAGATATCCTCTCGGACACCCAAACGAGAGAAGGTAATTCAGTACAATTTAAATTCATTTGTTAAAATGTTTTATGATTAAACATGTATATGTAGAAATTGATAAATGCACTTAATTTATTTGTTCTATATACAGAAACATATGGGGTTTACAGAATTAATGAATGCACTTGATGTCGATGAGTTTCAGCGGAGGGAAGAGGTGATATCTTCATATTCACTTTGGATTGCATTCTTGCTTGTTTGAAATAACTAAATCCTTTTATGTCTATATCACATGTTATCATTTTTCATATAGGAAATGGTAATAGCTGCATCAGATTCAACTAGGCCTCCTAAGGTTACATGAGAACTATACGACGCTTCAGTGTGCATTTGTTCTACATATGTTAAAAATATTTTTTCTATCTAGCTTGTCAACAACTTTGGGTTATTAACTTGTATAATTGTCTTTAACCTATTACAACCCCCTTCCAAACTTCCTACTGATGTTCTACCATTCTATTTCAGTAGAAGTCCTACACGTATAATATGGGATCCAACACGACCAAGGGAAAAGGTATGTCTATCTTAGTTCAACTCCTTTTCACTAAGTGCACAACGGAGTTGAAACCCTCTAGTTAACTCCTTTTGGATCACTTACCATGGATATAGGAAATGATCGTAATTGATTCATCTGTGACTTTGCCTCCTACGACCATAGCACATCCATTTGAGGCTCTGGTATGATTTAGTTTTTTAGTCTATTCATTTTTAGTTCTTATGGGTTATTTGACATATATGTTATTAACATGTATTAATGTTGTTTTACTAGTTACAGGCCCCTTCAGGACATCCCACAGATCCTCAACCTCACCCAATTGCAGAAGACAAAGATGAAGTAACATTTTAACTTCAAACAATTTAGAGTTCAATATTTAGTTATTTTGATGTTATATTGAGAAAATATATCCGATTCGACATTTGAATTGTCCTTGTGCATCCACCTCCAGAGCCACATACTGCTTTGAAGAGGCTCGATTTTGATGATCGGCCACAGTCATAGATACCGATAGAGACACATTGTTATAGTTGTGGTCATTGAAGGACCAATTTTTTTATATATTCGACATTTGTATATGTATATATCGACTTTGACAGACATGGCACATGCCACATTTTTGTAACTATTATTGATTTGGCATTTATGCCATTTTTTGATATGTACACAATTATTGTTCATTTTGATATATATGAAACTTGATATTCGATCCAATTTGTTCATTGATATATATGGAACTTGATCTTCTTGAAACTTAGTTATTTTCTATTGAAATGTGATCAAACTTGTTCATTGTGTATATGTCTTGAAATGTGATCCAATTTGTTCATTACTTGTAACTCATATGGTGTATACTTTTAAACTATATATTGCTTATAATGTGTATACCCATGTACCCAAGTACCGACACCGGTAATGCTGATATTGTGTATTTTTATTGAGTGAATTTGCTTTGAGTCCTTCGTGCATGAAGAGATTGAAGTGAAGTTATTATTTCATAAACTCGTGCTTATAGAGCGAAGTTCATCATTTCAAGAATCAATTAAGACAAGATTTGAGCACACAAAGCAGATTTGAAATTTATCTAAGGATGAGTCGGCTTAGGTAAGGTTTTCATTTAAATTTTATTTCATAACAAGTCGGCCTTAGGGTAAGAGACACACCTATTCATCCAAATCTCCTATAAAAGAAGAGTTGAAGAAATCATTTTAACATCAAATCAAACCAATTATCTCTTCTTTCGTAAAAAATCGTAAAAAATTGTCAGTGAGAGGTGGCAAAATAGTGCATCTTTCGTTATGCTCATCGTGGGAATGAACCGTCAGTGCAAGTGCATCTGGGTGGCCAGTTTTACACTAGGTGTTTCATTGTATCTCTCTCCAAGACATCCAATCATTCTGAGCCACCTCGTAGCGACGTTTTCCCATGAGCGCTCAAAGTGGAAAAAATGATCAAAGTTTGACATCGCGTAACTCAGAGACTGTGGCACATATGGATGATCCATTTGAACCTATGGGGTCTTGTTGTCTTTTCCTATAAAAACCTCTCTCGGTTTCAGACAACTCGATTATGTTTTCTTGTGGTGAGATTTTTTCCGTCGCATCAAAAACCGTCAATGAGAGGTGGCAAAATAGTGCATCTTTCATTCTGCTCATTATGGGAATGAACTATCAGTGCGAGCACATTTGAGTGGCCGGTTTTATTCTATGTGTGCCCTTTTATCTCTCCCCAAGACGTCCGATCATTCTAAGCCACCTCATAGTGACGTTTTCCCTTGAGCGCTCAAAGTGGAAAAAATGGTCAAAATTTGATGTCGCGTAACTCGGAGAGCACGAAACTTATGGATGATCCATTTGAACCCATGGGGTTGTGTTGTTGCTTCCTAAAAAATCCTCTCTCAGTTTGGGACAACTCGATTCTGTTTTCTTGTGGTGAGATTTTTTCTATCACATCAAAAACCGTCAGTGAGAAGTGGAAAAATTGTGCATCTTTCGTTTTGCTCATTGTGGGAACGAACTATCTGCGCGAGCACATCTGGGTAGCCGGGTTTACGCTAGATGTTCCCTTGTATCACTCCCCAAGACATCTGATCATTCTGAGCCACATCGTAGCGACGTTGAGCACTCAAAGTGGAAAAAATGGTCAAACTTTGATGTCGCATAACTCAGAGACCATGGCACTTATGGATGATCTATTTGAACCTATTGGTTTTGTGTTGTCTCTTCCTAAAAAATACTTTCTCGGTTTTGGACAGCTTGATTTTGTTTTCTTGGGTGATATTTTTTCTATCGCATAAAAAACTGTCAAAAAATCGTCAGTGAAAGGTGGCAAAATAGTGCATCTTTCATTCTGATCGTTGTGGGAATGAACCGTCTATGTGAGCGCATCTGGATGGCTGGATTTCTCACCAATAAAACTCCAATCATCCAATACTATGTTTCTCACCCTTTCACACCTTGTCTCAATGCACTCTCAAGGCATCACCCAACCACTCAAATGGGGTTTTCAACTTCAACGGCTTAACCAAACATAACTCGGGGATTTAACACACCTATGACACCCTGACACAAGTTTTAACACGACCAAGTTGACTGGTTCATTTCCTAATACACAAAACTGCACTTAGGAGGCTTATTCCTACTCCCCCTTCAAATCAGGTAATTCAACAATAACTCAAAACTTTCCCAAAACACTTAGAATTTTTTTTGCATATTCAGATTCCCATTTGCAAGTTATTTAACATATAGGTAGAATTAGACATAGTTTTTTATAATCATATAGTACAAATTTATAATCAAATGGTACAAATCTATTACAAATGTATATATAATCAAATGGTACAAATTTGGGCTCTCAAAATTTGCAAATCAGCCCCATGGGAACTTTTATATATAGAATTTGGCATTTTTTTATAATCAAATAGTACAAATTTATAATCAAATGGTACAAATTTATTACAAATGTATTTATAATCAAATGGTACTAATTTGGGCTCTCAAAATTTGTAAATCAGCCCCATGGGAACTTTTATATATAAAATTTGACATCTAATATAAATGATCAAGCTCATTACTTGTTGTTTTTTATACAAAATTTAGCATCTAGATATGCACATTACAACTCATTGTTGTTCTTTTGTACAAAATTTAGCATCTAGATATGCACATTACAACTCATTGATGTTTTTATATACAAAATTTGGCATCTACATATGCACATTACAACTCATATGCATGTAGAGCACATCCCGAAAAGTGAAGTTACAATATTTCACAAAAGATATATACAAAATTGTCAAAATTATTCTACCATATTGTAGAATTATTCTTCTAGATGACCCAAAATCAATCAAGTGAACCTTCTGGATCATCTCTAACCCTTAGTGTCTCAAGTATTACCTTGTCGTCAGATTCATGAACTTTCCACAAATCCTTGTTAAGAGGTCTACCGCGATATTTAATCAAATGCATATTTGTTGTAACAAGAAGGTTTGAGTAATGAATAATATGTTTATGTGTCTCAAAGTCCTCAAACAACCAGACATTAGAATTTTTGATAGGGTACCTACATTTTATAAAAAGATAAGTTAATGCCAAAATCAATACAACGACTGATAAATAAACGAGTTTAAGAGGTCTCAATACAACTCGACACAACAACGATATCTTCTAAGCCATGTCCCTTTCACAACAATGGATCCTATTGGGTACTCAATACCCTCTCCATCATCCACTGTAGAAGTCAATTTCTTTTTGGCCTCAATACAACGACACAAAAAGTAATATGTTCCTTCTTTGTTGATCTCATCCGCAATAACTGCATATACATGACTTGCATTTAATAGAAGTATATAAGTTAATACCAAAATCATCATAAGTCAATACTAATAAATTGAGCTTAAAATTGTAGCAAATTGCAACCCTTTACTTGGTTCAACTATGTCTGATACACAATCAAAATTCACTGATGCTTCAATCTGGTTCATTTGTAGTGCTCTAGGAAGTTGATATGTATCTAGGGTTTGCAAAGGTCTACAAGACCATTGGTCAACCCACTCTTTTGACTCACATTCATCCCACACAAAATGCATACACGAAGAGAAAAAGCATGCAATCTGTCTAGTATAAATAACTAGTGATGTTGCATTTGAACTTCTAAATGAATGCATGTCACTTGATCCGATAAGTGTACAACAATATAGATAGTTTTCAATGTTATATTCATGTATTAACCAAAAATATCTAAAAACCATAGACTTTCCTGCATTACCTGGTCCCATCGTAGAGTTACACCATTGCACAATTGTTTCTGCATCTATTAACATTGCACCACCTTCATACTTTAATTCCTCTCCGGTAATAGTTATTTTCACACATGCTCCCGCACCATCATGCTCTCCCTTTCCATGCCCTTCCTCAGTGAAATTCCAAAATGTTGCACACCACTTGTCACATACATCCTAGTCAACCAGTAGAACATCCTTGCATTCTTGAATTGTGCGGTGCAATTGTCCGACCATATTAAGTGTTGGTTGTATCTTATATCTCTTTCCCTTAAACTATCATAGAAGACTGTAAAGCATCCTTGCACAAACTTTGAGGAATGAGTACGATCATCGTTGATATAGAAGTGATATTCTCTTATAACCTTTTTGTCCTCCTCAGTGCTATCATGTGTGTGCATGAATGCTATGTGTACAAAAATTGTAACTTGTGTAGAGTGGTAATACATAGATTATACTTCATTTTGCGGCTTTAGTTTATAATTCTTAGAAAAATCAACGACAGAGACAATGGTGCCGAGGGGGAAAGTGCCGTTACACAACTTGAATTGCTCATCTAACCACCTAGCTCTATGTGTGTGACCTATGTACTCATACACTAGTTTCTCTTGAAACATCTTCATAAAATCAGCTACGCATATATCCCTTTTCACTAACTCACACCTCTTTAATTATTTTCCATCTTTAACACCATATGTGACTGACTTGTATTTTCCAATAGAAACTAGATCCTTACCAATTTCATGTGTGCTATCCAGATGTAGGCATATATGCAACGGTTGCAAACTGCCACATGTAGGACAAAAACCTCTCAAACACATCATCTTATAGTAAATGCACCCATCATCTCGTCTACATAGTACACTTAAAATAAATTCTCTCGATGACTTAGGAGGTGCTTGTAGACCACATTCTTGCAAAACATCGTTAGTGTGCAAAGTACAACATATATAGCGATAAACATCATAATGCATGGAAAATTCAACATGGACCCTACAACAACATGTAGTACGTGCATGATTAATCTTAACATAAAATGGTTTTTTCATCTCAAAAAATATTTGACTAATTTTAATATGAGAAAATATTTTAAGAAACCTTTCATAAAATTGTGTTTTAGATGTGGCTCACGATTACTAATTCCAATTCGCCTTCTAACAACATCTCTTTGGTTGGGTGTAACCCTTGTGTTGTCATGTCAATATTTCTCAATTAACGTTCTTAGTGCATCACCAACAACCTTGTCCTTGCATGGGAGTCTACCCGAGATGCCCAAACAGAATTATTGTTAGGATCCTCGATTTTCTCTTGCCTCTCTAAGGCACAGTGTAATGTGGTTCTAGTTATCCTTAATGACTTGCTTTTTTTTCTTATTAAACAAGATTTTTCATTTCCTTTCCCATTATGGTTGATGTGAGGACACGATGAGTAACATTAGCATCTTTAGTGCATGATTTCGAACCAATGGCTTGGTATGCATAAAAAATATTTCTCACAATGCTTCTTTCACTATTATTTTCAGATGTTCTTAACCCCAAAATTTTCATTGTCTCTCTAAATTTCAGATTTTTAATCATTTCAACAACTAATTGCCATCTTCCACTTTGATTTAAGTTTTCAAAATAGTTATTCCGAATTCTTCTAACCGTTCTACAAGTTCTTTTGGAAATTTTATCATGCATTGGCTTCACAATATTTTCATCAATATCTATTAGGAATTTTGGTTTTCTACAAATTATTCTAAGAGGTGTTAAGATTGGTGCATGATCTTCATTGTCATTAGGTGCATTATGTGCATTGATCACATCAAATTCAAATGGTATATCTTCTTCAATTTCATTAACATGTGCACTCACCAAATCATTTTCAAATGGTGTATGTTGATCATTTTGATTTGGTGCATTCATCATATCAATTTCAATTATTGAATGTTCGTCACTTTTATTAAGTGCATTAGATGGCGTACCTTCACGTAATCTCTTCATATGCTCCCTTTGTCCTTCCTTTGCTGCCTCCCTTTGTTCATTCATTCCTCTATTGTTCTTTCCCATTGTCCTACACATAACATCATGATGACAATCCACAATCAAATAGCAAAAAAACAACAAATGATCAACATTTTGTTATAATCTAAAATAACAATAATAAAATAACTTGAAAAAAAATAAAAATACAAGACAAATCAATCATGATCAAAGAAAAAAAACAACAAATGATCATCATTTTGTTATAATCTAAAGTAACAAAACCAACAAATGAGCATCATTTTGTTATAATCTAAAGTAACAATGATAAAATAACTTCAAAAACAATCCAATATACGAGACAAATCAATCATTTCAAAGCAAAAGTGACAAAAATATGAAAACATGACTGTTATTGTCCCCGAAAATCATGTGCAAAATCAGTGGGGCCTTCAAACAACTTGCAATGCTGGTTTTTTAGGTCATTGGGACTAAAATATATTAAGATTTTCCCATAACCTGTATGAGTTATGGAAACCTTTAATGTGAACATTCACAAATTCTCAGAACCTGTACGGGTTATGTAGAACTACACGTTTTTGAATTAGTTCTACATTACCCGTACGTGTTATGTAGAACTAGAATTTTTGGCCTTAGTTCTACATAATAACTAGGATCCAAATAGGAAGTGGGGAGAGAGAGAGAGAGAGAGAGAGAGAGAGAGAGAGAGAGAGAGAGAGAGTTGGGGGAGGGCGTAAGAGAGAATAGGGGATATGAAGAGAGAGGGAGATTGAAAAAATGAGAGAGAGAGAGAGAATAGAGGGAGAGGGGGTAAGAGAGAGAATAGGAGATAGGAAGAGAGGAATAGAATAAGATAAGGAGAGGGGGATGGAGAGAGAGAGAGAGAGAGAGAGAGAGAGAGAGAGAGAGAGAGAGAGAGAGAGAGAGAGAATATGAGATAGGTAGAGAGGAATATAATAAGATAAGGAGAGGGGGATGGAGAGAGATTGGAAAAATGAGAGAGAGAGAGAGAGAGAGAGAGAGAGAGAGAGAGAGAGAGAGAGAATAGGATAAGGAGAGGGGGATGGATGGAGAGGGAGAGAGGGAGATTAGGAAAAGGAGAGGGAGATTGGGAAAGGAGAGAGGAGAGAGAGAGAGAGAGAGAGAGAGAGAGAGAGAGAGAGAGAGAGAGAGAGAGTAGGATAAGGAGGGGGGAGGGAGATTGGGAAAAAGGCGAGGGGGAAAGGGAGATTTGAGAGAGAGAGATAATAGGATAAGGAGAGGGGGAGGGACGGAGATTGGGAAAATGAGAGAGAGAGAGAGAGAGAGAGTGGGGGGGAGAGGGAGAGGAGATTGGGAGAGAGGATGGGCTGAGATGAGAAGGAGAAAAGAGTGAGAGAATTGACAGAGAGAGAAGTGTGAGGGGGATAGAGATGAGATAGAACTCAAGGAGGATAATTAGGGCACAAAATAGATAGAGATGGTGATGGGGGAAGGAATATAAGAGAGAGAGGAAAAGAAGGGATACATGCATACATACAAACATATATACATATATGTATATATAACTATATATATGCATATATGCATACATAAACACATATTATATATGTATGTCTATACATATGTGTAGTAAATACTAAGTTTACAAGCATACATTATTATGTCTTCATAACCTGTACAAGTTTTGTGAAACACAAAATAATGGTTTTAGTTCTACATAAACTGTACGGGTTATGTAGAACTGTGAATAGTACTTTTTGTTTTTCAAAACCTGTGCGGTTTTTGGCTCGGTAAGAGGGTTGGAAAATGACCCTATGGCTTGCAAGCCCATTTTCCTCCCATTTTTGTCCCTTTACACATTTTTTCATCGTCCAACATGATTTCTTGACTTCGTCGTCATCAGGTTTACAAATGATCAAGTGGGTATCTCTAAAATTACCACCATAATCTCACACATCTTCTTAGTTTTCTGACCATATAATTTTTTGTATTTTTGGACAACATTAGCATAGTAAATTTTAATTTTCTTTATCAGTGCCTTGACAGTCCTCACAGACATATATCTACCATTTTTTAAAAAACTTTTGATATACTTGACCAAAATCAAAATAAATTACATATGATTGTTCTACACTAGATTATATACACTTTTAAAAAAAAAGTTTGCATTTTTTATTATTTTGATGCAAGTTATGCCCAACGCACGAATAGGTACCAAATTTTTAGGATGCACTCACTTCAAAAAATCATTAAAAAAAAAAAATACTCAACGGAAAATTACAAAAAAATACACAACTTCTAGATCTCACTCTTACCTATCATCCTACCAAAGAGTTTTGCAAAATGCTAAATCTAAATATATATTTTGTGCAACGCACGAAAACAACTATGTTATGTTTTTCTGAAAAAATCAGGAACTGTTTTTCGTGCGTGAAAGGTTTGACCCTCTTAATCTTATCCAATTTTTTTAAAATTAGTAGTTTAGAAACTAGATTCAGAGTACTACAATTCTTATTATTTTCTCAACTCCTAGTTTTGAGTGCATGACCTTCAAATATCTCTTTGAAGTTCAATTTTACCTGTTTTGAGAAAAAAAGTGGCCACTTATACCCCCCTTTTTGTTCACCATCTTGTGCAGTTACCCATATATATATATATATATATATATATATATATATATATATATATATATATATATATATATATATATATATATATATATATATATACATAACATTTCTTACTATGGATGTGATGTTAGAGGAGGTGGACAACAAAGGGGAAAATGTTAGTAACTGTGTCATTTGCAGGACCACAACGAAAGAATTGGAAGCCTTAAAACAGAAGATGTTGCAGTGGCAAAGATTTTGACACTAAAGGATAAGTTCCTTACAAAAGAATGAAACCTTTTAAGTTCTTTAATGAAGACTGGAGCAATGTGCTCAAGTAGTTTCTTTTGTCTAGTTCTTGTTCAAGGATTCTCGGGTAGTTCTAAGACTCAGGATCATTTTATTACAGTTGCTAAGACTTTTATGTTATTTTGTTTAACTATAAATGTGTTGTTGTTAGTATACTGAGAGTGCTCTTACTGTTAATGTTGTCAGTTGCTTGTTTGTGTAAAGGGCCAACACCCTAATTTTGCTGCTTTTTAATTATAATTTGATGTTATTAGTTTATTGTTCCTTAAATATTTTTGTTGGTATAATTTACGTCTCATAATTACATTTTACTTAAGTTGACGTAGGGTAATGCATTTCATAATAGTTTGCATACGAGACACTTAGGGAAGTGTGCACATAGGAAAGTTGCTTTTAGGAGAAATTCCACCTTTTGTGGTCTTATCTTGTTGTCACATTCCACCTTCAGTGGGTGATCCACCTCTTGTGGAATACTTTTTTATTTATCCTACCTAACCTCACCTACTCTTGTTTCTTATTGAGTCACATGTCATGATTGTGTGATCACATATCCATATGGCCTTGCCTTTATAAGTAGGCTCATCTACATTGTATTTAAGTTTTAATAATCTAGTTGATGGTATTTTGCATCTTGATTAGAATACAATTCATTCTTATCAATATTTTGTCTCTCTTATTTTTCCATTCATTGATATATATATATATATATATAAAAATAGATTTTTACATTGAAAGTTCTTTCATGTATATATGCTACTACTTCCTTGTAAACCACTATTTTCTCCTATCTACACCAGTATACCTATCACCATTGTCCTGTGCAATTATTTTTACCTATATTGTATTATGCCCATACCAAACCAAAACCAGGCATTAAAAATAATACTATATCCACTGAACATCAAAAAACTTTCACCACAAAAATGGGAATTCCATCCCAACACACCCAACATACAAACAAAAATAAAAAAACTTGGCAAAAGATTGTCTCGTAGCAAAAACAACCCATGGTCCTCATTGAACTCTGACATAGCCTCCACATGAATCTTTTGTACCTACAATGCTCTGGCTATTACTAGACATTCTGGGTTGCGCAACACGTGAATCTGACCGACATCAATCTCCTCAACATCTTTGCTGGCATCATTTGGTATCCACTCCTCCCCAAACCCCAACCCCCAGTCATTCTCTCCATCCTCATTCCCTTTCTCATTAATTTCGATATCCCTATGCCCAATGAGTCCCTCCTCTCGCACATAGTTTTCAAACCCCCCATTCATAGGGCTCACCTCAATTCCCATTATTCTCATAATGAGAGCAATGTTTCCGTTCTTCTCTGGCCAACTTTGTTTCAACCTCTCAAGCTCCAGGGTTTGAACTATCATGTATTTCTTGAGTTCCACTTTGTTCCTCTAATACATATAGTATTTCTACACCAACAGGATATGAAAATTCCCATCTATGCTATCTAGGGCAACATCTATCTCGCCATAGAAGGTGTGTCAAAAGATCATTTGGCACACCTTCTTTGCCCACTGCTTGCTCAACCCCACGTATAATAGCATTGCCAGGAACATGGTAGGGATATCAACATTGACTTGATACTGATGATATACCTTCAAGAATTAATCCCCCATAATCTTTTTTACTACATGAAAAACAAGGGGATGACTAGTCTCCATTATAGATAATAGTCTCATGTCTGAAATCTCCCCTAGAAATGCCATCTATCATTTTGAAATCTCCAGCAGGATGGGTGTATCCATCTTTAGTGACTCGCCACCTCTCAACCACTCTCCAAATCCAATGAGTAAATTTTGGAACTCCTTCGACATGTCGATCTCCTAAATAGATGACTAACACCTGTGATATTCCTTGGCACAAATTTATCGATTATGATATCATAGGCTTGATTTGTCCTCCAAATCTTGCTCATTAATGTTGGGATATTTGCCACCATGCTTGCCAATGTTGCTCGTGTGATATGTCGATCATGGTTTAACTGACCTCCACCTGTTCATCGTATACTGCTACATTCCCAAGGCATTTAAGGCATGCCACCACCATAGGAGATAAAAATTTGAAAAATTCAAGGAACATCTTTCTCTATTTCTTTCTCAAAATTTGATCTTTTGAGACGATTACAATATGATGACTTGACAAGTTCTCGTGCCAAGTCAATACCACTGCATCACTCATTCAAGTCATCTCCATCACCACTCCCCTTCTTGTGGTATTACCTACACATGCCACAACCTCCGACTCATCCTTGGAGATATCATTATTTGGACATACCTTTCCACCAACTATCCCCTCCCACGAATGTGTCCGCCTATCCATCATATCCAAACACTCTTTTTATTTACATTATGTCCTTTGAATTAGTAGTGTTTCAAACCTGTATAACTAATGATTGTAGACCAAGTGCAAAAGACATCTAATGATTTTATCCCTTTATCCTAATTTCTCTTAGCAACACACTTGGCCAACTCGTCTGCCACATCATTCCCTTCCTTGTATACGTGGCCGAGTTTGAACCCCTGAAGGCTGTTGATCAACTTTTTGATTAGCTCCAACCATTTGTTCATCTTCCAATTCGGTGCACTATTCCTTCTAATTGCATTGATCATGATGACAGAATCACCTTCTAGGTGAATTTTGTCCGCTCGTACTTCCAGCCCCAACTCTACACTTCTCAAAGCAGCGTTTATTTCTGCAATATTGTTGGTAGTATATCCAATTGGTTCTAAGATTTTCATTATTAATCTACCCTCCTCATTCCTAATTACACATTCGATGCCACTCGGTCTTGGGTTTCTTTTGGATGCTCCATCCACATTGACTTTGATCCATCCTAGCTCAGGAGGATGCCATTTGACATCTCGTTGGTTTGCATTGCCTTTGTCATTATATATTATGGATGGGATCAATAATTCTTTAAATATCTTGGTCATCTACCCATCCCAATTTGTGAAAGTGTTATCCTTAGTTGATTTACTTTTGGTAGCTATGTTTTCTATCTCAACCACAACGACTCAATTTTTTTACTAGGAATTCCCTTGACATAGCCTGATCCTTAAAAATTCTTTTATTGCACTCTTTCCAAACTTCCCATACCACCACTGAAGGGATGGTTTTCCATAAACATCCAAATACACATTTTTTGTTCCATTTAGGCCACATATTAAAGCAATCCTTCATATTGGTTGGAAATGGCATCTGTAGATTGAGTTTCATGGTGAAATGTTTTCAACATGATTCTATGTACGAACACGTGAGCATAAGGTGATTCACATTTTCATTGGTTCTTTTGCATTGAGGGCATCTACCAAGGCCAAGGATCCCAATCTTTGCCAATTCATCCTGGGTAAGGATTCTCCCTTGTATGGCCATCCATGCAAACACACCAGCTTTTGGTAGACAATAATTGCCCCGTTAGGCTTTTTGGCCAGTTTCTATCGTCCATGATCACCTCCTTTATCTTGTAGCCCAATTTGACTTTGTATTCTCCATCAGTAGATGGACACCATCTGATGACATCTTCTTGCTCAGTGATACCAAAATGTCTTTTTTTTTGTATATCAGTCAGGTCATTTTTTGATCTTGAGGGACATTCAACTCATCAAACGACTTCCATCTCCATTTTGGAATATTGTTAATTGTACTGGCCTATCCATAATCACACACTTTCCTTCCCCAAACTCTGGAAGTCTTCCTTATAATTTTTGCATGCTAAGGAATGGTTCGAAGATCCAGAAACCCTTCCTAAGAGTCATCCTAGAACGATGCATGCTACCCATTTTTATTTCCCATGTGGTGTGTTTAACAATTATGTCTCTACTGTTTAGTATGAAATTTTAAATTGTTGATCCCCTTGGTGTGTCTTTGATAGTGAGAAATCTGATATGATAATCTGAATCCAAGTATTTTCTCCTCAAAATTCTAACCCATTTGTGGTTATTTCTAACCATTCTCCATCCTAGTTTAGCACCCATGGCTTGGTTCATAATATACATTTGTTTGATGCCTACCCCCCAACACCTAGTGGTTTGCATTTCTTGTCCCATGAGATCAGTGGGACTTTTTGGCTTTCATTTGTACCATTCCCAAAAAACCTTCTCATGATCTATGTTACCATATTCTCAACTGAGCTTGGAATCTTCATGCATGGCATGGAGTACATTGGTATGGCTACCAGTACTGATTTTATCAAAAGTATCTTTCCAGCCGAGGTCAACCACTTCCATTTTCAGGTTTCCATTTTTAAAGAACACTTCTGACTTTCTCTAGTTTATGCTTTGTCTTGAAGCCTTACTATGCACATCCAATAATCTCTTGATCGCCCTGACTTTACCTCTGGAGGCACTAGCGAATAGAATCGTATCATCTGTGAATTGCTGGTAGTTTCAACATCTGAGGTGAAACTCGTTTCATTCCAACTACCTTCCAATCTTTTATATACTATGCTTCTCCCTAAGGCCTCTGCCATGATTATGAAGAGGAATGGTGATAGGGGATCCCCTTGTCTGATTCCTCGTATGGGCTCAAAAAAAATCTTGGGATACCCCATTAACCAACACTGAGAATTTGGGGTTCTTGATGCAACTTCCAACACAATCCACCCATTTCACCCCAAATCCAAACTTGGATAATACTTTAAAGAGAAATTTCCTATCAACCAAGTCGCGAGACTTCAAGATGTCCAACTTTATAACCATGCTAGGGGTCCTTAGTTTTCTGGCTAAGTGTATTTCTTCATGGGTCAAAATTATGCCTTCTACAATAGATCTACCTGAAGCAAACCCACTTTGTTCCTCTGAGATTATTTTGTTGAACATCTTTTTTAATCTATTAGCTATCACTTTAGTAGCAATCTTGTATGTTGTACTGCACAAAGCAATTGGATGGAAGTCCCCCATACTCATTACTTTCTTCTTTTTTGGTATGAGAGCTAAAAAAGTATGATTGACTACCCCAAACATGGTAGTCATTCTTCTAGAGTACTCTACTACACTTATTAAATCTGCTTTATGGTCTCCCAAAACACCTAATAGATTTTTGCAGGGAATCCATCTGGACCTAACGCTTTGTCAAGGTTTAGTTGAAAGGTGGTCTTTCTTATTTCTTCCATGGATACTACTTTGTATAGTTCTATATTATCTACATCATTGATAATGCATGGGATAGACTTAGAAATAGTTCCCTCTGTTCTCTAAACTCATGGTGGCTTTGTTCAATATTGATTAGAAGTATCTAACTACCTCCTTGTTAGCCTCATTTATTGTTTGTATCACACTCCCATCCTCCTTTTCTATTTTGTAATTCTCTTTTTGTAGTGGTTGACATTTGTAGACTTGTGAAAAACCTTAGTGTTTCTATCCCCTTCTCTTAGCCAGACCTCCCTCAAAATAGCACTCTTCCCTTGCCACTAGTTCAACCAATTCCTCCTTTATCTCTTTTCCTTTCAAATTCTCACATCTACATGCCTCTCTCAATAACTAAATTGTTCAGATTCTACAATTCTAGTTCCACCCTAGCCCTTTCTTCAAAAATATTCTTAAAATGCTCTCAATTCCAATCCTTCAGTTTGATCTTTATGTGGGATAATTTTTTATTGAGAATGAACAAGCTGGAGTGATTTTCCATTTTTTTTCTTCCCACAATGTTTTTATTAGATCAGCCAACTTTTGGTCCCTCAACCACATATTTTCAAATCAAAAGGGGGAGTCGGCCTTCTGTACATTTGAATTAATTATCAACAAAAAGGGAAGTGATATGATCCTGTAAACAAAAAAATTGAAGCATCATAGTAATCTGTAATCTTCTGCCAGTCTCCAAACAAAAAGAAATGATCCAACCTTTATGCTATATTCGTGAAACCTTTCCTCAAGTTGGTCCAAGTGTAAATCCCATTCCTTGTCATCATGTCCAAAAGGTTGTTATCATCAATAAATGTATGGAAATTCATCTGTACCCTCAATAAATTTTAAAGACCTCCCATTTTTTATGTGTTATCTAATGTGGCATTGAACTCCCCCCAATGACAACATTCTCATCCCTCTGTGCTTGCAGCCAATTCATCAATTCAAGCCACAACTCTCTTTTACTCATTGTTGGTGTGGACTCGTAGACATTCATTAATACAAAGTCTTTGGTTTGATGAAGAGATTTGCACCTAACTACCATCCAATTCTGAATTTTTGCTATCATTATGCAATTGATTGATAGGGGTTCCAAATGACTCCCATGCCTCCAAAAGCACCATTGGCCTCTCTAAAAACTCCATTCCACACTCTCCATGAATTCATCGTAATCTAAGATTATTCCTTGCTCTACTTTGTTTCCTATAAGAAAACTATATCAGCGTTACTTGCATCCAATTGATGTCTAAGTCGGCACCACTTTCTAGGGGCATTTATGCCTCTAGCATTCCATGATATGATTTTCATTGCTCCCCGAGAAGGACTTTATCCTTCCCTTCAATCAATTTTCTATGTCCTTTGGCATTCCTTGCAATGGCCAACTTGGACCTGTTTGACTTCCTTCCCCTTTCTTTCTTTTTTTTCAATAAAAGGCTTTCTCAATTTTGATTTTGTCTGCATTATGCTTCTTTTCAAGACTATGTTTGGGTAAAAGCACAATGTTGTGTCACACTTTTATAAAGGAAGTGACCAACACGACTAAAATTGTTTAATTTCGAAGTGATGTTAACTGATCAAAATGGTGTTAACTAATCAAATATAGAAATATTAATGAAATTTATGTAGGTTATTTTTAATTTTATTTTTTTTAAGAATTTGACATTTGTTTTATATATTCAAAGACAAATTTTTTATTGTTGAAAAATCAGGGGTTTAGTCGGCGTCACCAAACAAAATGAAAATGAACTTATTTTTTTCTGATTTTAATTTTCCAAATAGAGGACATATATATGAAGCGTTAAAAAAAATGATGTATATTTTTCTCATAATAATATTTTAAAGTCCAACATAGCTAAGTTTGGTAGTTTTCATTCAGCATCACCTTTTGTCTACTAAATTTATGATTATCAAAAAAAAATAATACCCTTTTGGAGAAGACTCTCTCATCCAGTGAAAAGTATATATTTTTACTATCATTTAATATATATTTTTTTAATTTCTAATTACCTTCTTTTTAAACTTAAAAAATCTACTCGCAATGTTTAATTAATAAAAAATATTAAAATTAATCAAAATACTAAAAAAGTTATATGTCTACATTTGTGATTTTGAGCTCTACAAAAGGGTTTTTTTTTAATTTTTGTAAAAAATATTCTACCTGAAGTAAATGAGCAAAAGTAAAAAATTTCAGAAATACAAACAAAATAGGTGATTTGGCTGCCACATCACCTGCCACATAGGGGAATCCGGCCAAACTCAATCCGACCAGATTGAGTTTGACCAAACTATTTTGAATATTTTTGAAAAATTTGAGCTCAAGTGCTCACAAAAAACACCTAAATGGCACCAAGAGTTTGGTCGAACTCTTGGCACCATTTATGCACCATGCCAGTGACATGAGCCGCCATGTGGCGGGGTGGTAGTCCGACCAGTTTGGTCAAACTAACCCCAGTTAGCCCCAAGTGCAACACAACTTCATGCTTTTGCCCGTCTACCATATATTCTCCATAATTTTCTTCAATTTTAGATTTAGAGTCTTGAAATTTCCACTTTGAGAAATTCGATCCATCATCATTCTCAAAGAACTCATCATCAATCTCCTCATCATCTGCAATCTGGAGATTCTTTCTATTGTCATCTTCTTGACTACATTTCACATGCATTTCCTTCAGATCCTCATCTCTTTGTTTCATTTCAATCATCAAGTTGTTGTTTAAACTTGACCCTTCATGTCTTGGACCTTCCATCCCCCATTTACTCTTGCCTTTTGGGCTGCATTCCTTACCATTACCTGATACAGTGTTTCCATGCTCCAATCTTCCCGTTGCTTTTTCCTCATTCTTGTCTGTATCCTTGTGCCATTCAATTGCCAGGGTTTCACCTTTGGTGGGCCAAATATTGATCTGGTTCTCAATTTCTTTCTGTAGTGACTATGTGTCTTTTAATAGTTTTCTAAGTTCATCCTATCCTCCAACTACATTGATTTGGTTGTTGTGTGATCCTAACAAGGGGACTGTTGCATTTACATTCTTTGCCCCTTAGTTGGATGTATTTTCCTCTTTTTCAAGGCCTTCCTATTAGGGGGGCAAGAGAAGTTGTTCCTTTGATCTATGACAATTAGATGTGGATGCCACATAGCCTTTCCCCAGTATACAATTACCTCCCATTGTGTTGTTGTCTAACTCAACCTTTTGTCTCCATAATCCACTGCCAGTTATAATCTCAAAATCCTTTATCCCTTTTGTATCATTGTCTACTTTTGCCAAAATTCTAGGGACTTCCCTTGGTTTCCCGAAGAAGAAATCTTCATCTATTCCAATAAATACCCCTATCTCTTCTCCTATTTTTCTCATGACATCCATCAACCAATATTTTGCTAGCAGATTTTCAAGTTTGAACCATTTGGGAGATATGGAGATTCTATGCTTTGTGGGATCAAAATTTTCTTTTAGTCCAAAAAATAAAATGTATATCCTTCAAAAAAATATGGAGCTCCTCCCATAATAACTTTCTTTAAACCCTTGTCTATACATTCCATAATGAAAAAACCTTGAGAAAGTGTTATGATACTTTCGTCCTTCAAAACTGTTTTGCCACCATTTTGTGATGTGATCCATAGGGCAAGTCGGTCCATGCCACTTGGCGAAGAAAGCACAAATTTTCAGATGCTCCCAAACTGGAATCATTGTTTTTCTTGGGATGACAAAAGCCTTGGATTTGGGATCCAATTTTTCTTTTCCCTTTTCTTGTGCATTAAGGTTTTCATTCATGCTTGGCCTCCTTGGATCTTGCCGAATCGAGTTTTTTGGGACCCATTTCTCCTTCTTTTTCCATAGTATCCTTGTCTTCCAAATGCACTCCATCAATCATGTCCACTCCTCCAGTTGCTTGCTTGATCTACTGTTGTGTTGGCATTTTTCCCACACATCCCACTCTAGACTTTGTTCCTCGTGTTTTGATGATTCAATCCATGGTACCCCCAATTGGATCTTTGGTTGTCTTGATTGCCATCACCAATGTTTCTTTGTCATTGCGAATAGTCACTCCTCAACCCTCACTCCCCCTACCATTGCCTGTGATCCTCTGGATGTCGCCATACCCTATTCACCCACTTTCCAACAGAGTATACCCACTAAGGCTAAAGATTTCCATCACCATGCTATGCCCTGCTGTCGTAATCTCTTTTGCTTTGAACTTGACTTCACTCCATCCCATTCCCTTCAAATCGCCTACCTTTTTGTGCTCTTGCTCCAAATCGAACTCCATTTGAGCATAATGTTATTGTATTGAACTATTTATTTTGATATAATATCTCATATAAAATATTGTAAATGTTATTTCTCATAACTAATTTTTTTATACATTTTAACTGTATTGATTTTTTAATAAAATAAAGGTCATAATTTTTTAAAAGTTTTAATTTTGATTTAATTTAATTTTCTAATAAAATTTAGATCATATATTTAAAAATAATAATTTATCCCAATTAGAAAAGACACCTCTGCAGCTGATTACTGTAATTTATGCAAGCTTCCTGAAACTGGAAGACACATTCTCTTTGACTGTATTTTTGCTAAGGAAATTTGGAATATGTTTGGCATCTCTTATCCTATGAATATTAATATTCTTGAAATTATTACTGGGCATATTGAGGGGCTAAAAAAAGATACTAATATGTTTTGGAACATTCTCTCTTCTAACATCTTATGCCAGATCTAGAAATGTAGAAATGGGGAAAGGTATCAAAACAACCCCAGAGTTCTTACTGAGTTTTTTTGAAAACTCACATATTTTAAAATCTTCTTGTAGGTTCATACCACAATGCTGATTAATAAGGAAAAGCTCAAAAGGATCCTAAAGGAGGGATATGCTATTTTTGAGATGACAGATGGCTATGAATGGAGGAAGAACATGGATAACCTGCAGATGTTCGAGAAGACTCTCAAGATGATTAACCAGGAGGTTAAGGAAAACAAAAACTCCAAAAAGGACCAAATCCTCGTGCTTGCTCAAATACAGGAGAAGAAAAACATTGTGTGGATGGAGGGAGCTATGGGGTGGACACCCATGATGATATCTTACATTAGTCTTTTAGTGTTCTTTTTGTTTCTTTGCTCAGGTTTCTTTGATATGTGAATTTCGTGATTCTCTCATCTCGATGTAACTGGTGATCCCCTTATTTTTAATATAAAAAAAAAAAAAACCAATTTAATCACTAAATAATACATCTCAAAATAATCATCTATTAACGACTTTCCTAGGAAAATTACACTCATATATTTCATTTTAATAAATTTGACATTTATCAAGTTATCATAAAAATAATCACATATTCCTTAAAAAATGATCGAAGGCATTGAGGAAAGTGTTCGCAATCGATCAGATCAACACGGGAAAACAATAACGCATACTTAATCATGTAGACCAATAATCTTAAAGATTTACGTTCTGAATCTTCCCAAATAATTAATAAAAAATACTCTCTTTAAAGACATGCATATTTGATCATAGAGGAAGAGCTAGAATGAATGCATATCTAAAAGTTCAAAAGATTTTATGTGTTTGTACTTCATTTACGTGTAATAAAAAAATTATTTTAATTTATTTAATTTAATTATTTTATTAAAATTGTATATTTAAAATAATAAATGAGTCAAAATAGCAACAATGGATGGAGTGTAATTGGATAACATGTTACAAAAATTCTTTTAATTTATCAAAATTTTTGATAACAACTAAAAATTAAAAAATTTAATATAATAATAAACATACTATTATTATTCAGTAATATATATAAATAAAAATATTAAAAAAAAAAATTGGTTTTGGCATGGTCTTTCTTTCCTATATCAAAATTTAAAAATGGAAAATAAACTCTTAGTAAACATTAGAGTAAAAAGGAAATGAAAAAGAAATAATTAAATATATAAAATTTGTTGAAAAGAGAAAAATATGATAATGAAAAGCATATAGAATGAGGTGAAAAAATAGAAAAAAAATTAACATTTTCACTAATAAAATGATAGTAGAATTAAGTTATATCTTTTTCTATTTATTTAATTAAAATTACAAATAACGATTAAAAACATGTTTATTCTTATTGTTACCCATACAAACTCCAATTCAATTTAATATTAGATCAAAAATAATATAATTATATATTAACAAATGCTCACTAATTAATCCATTTTCCTCCACCATCCATCGCTCCACATACACTCATTTCTATTCAATAAATCCCCACTCTGTCCATGCAAATACTCCATATGATATATGTGCTAATGTTAGATTTTTAGACATCATTTATGTCACATCAATTATATATGACAATTTACACAACAATTATATATGACATATATTTACACATCAATTTGATTTCCACAAATCTCAAATATTTGTTAATTGCATGGACTTGATTTTGAAAAATCTCAAATATTTCTCAATTGCCACCTATTCTACATTCTTGCTATATATTTACACAACTTTATTTTTGACTAATCTCAAATATTTGCCAATTGCCACCATTGAGTTCTCAATGTGGAGACCCGTGTTCAACTCCCATGAGGGACACTTTGGTAGAGAATTCTAAGTTGTGACTCTTGGTCTTCCATTGTTTAAAAGTGGATTTCTAAATTGTGACCCTTGGTCTTCCAATTGTTGTTTAAAAATAACTCCCTACACTTCTATAAGAATAAAAACTTAAACTCCTATAAATCCATAAAATTCATAAAGAATAATAAGTTAAACTCCTATAAATCCATAAAATTAATAAAGAATAATAAGTTAAACTCCTATACATCATTCTAAAAATCTTTCCTTTGAAACACCAATAGAAACTTGTATGCATCAAACCATTCTAAGACATCAACACACAAGTAAAATGTTAAAACTACTCTTAAGCAAGGGGTCATTCCACAATTTATAGAGATCACTTCTATAAATGTTCATAATAAGATATCAACACACACAAGTAAAATGTTAAAACTACTCTTAAGCAAGGGGTCATTCCACAATTTATAGAGATCACTTCTATAAATGTTCATAATAGACAATATCAATCTTATAAAAGAGATTATAATCTCATATTATCTAAGGACAAAAAAAACTCTACATTACATCAAACTTATTTTCAAGATTAATCCCAAAAAACTAAACCCTCGACCTTTTAAAATTGATTTTTTTAATTCTTAAATAATAATTTAACTTTTCTAATAAATATTATAATCCCATATTATCTAATTATCTAATGAAAAAAAAAAGAAACGCTACATAACATCAAACTTATTCTCCAAAGATTAATACTAAAAAATAAACCCTCTCGACCTTTTAAAGTTGTTTTTTTTATTTCTAAATAATAATTTTATTCTTATGCATCTTACATACACATTTGATAACATTTATTTAATTGAATGACATAACTAATATGTTACAATTCTTAGTTTCATTGAGAATAATAATACATCTTCTGTTTACAAACATTTAACTCATTTAACAAGTTTAAATATATATATTTATATTGATGACAACAATACATCTCCTAAACTTACTCTAAATAATTAACACAAATGGTCCCATTTTCATTCACTTTTAATTATAAAACAATACTTAAATAATCAAATTCCATCTATCTTCAATTTAAAATATCTTTTTAATAACTAGTATATAAAAAGCATTATAATTTATTTTTAAACAGAAGTACAGTACCTAAAATATCAAACTACTTTTTCCCAAAATATTTCTGTACATGTCCCCTCATACATACATATCGAGATCTCGATTGCCAAACCCCAAACTTACCACACCTGGTCCAAAAAATTATAAATTGAAACAAAAACCTATTAATTTACAACGCATTGAAAAATTGCCACCTAAACCATTAACCAGGCACGTGAGTTATCGCAGTATCAAAATCATCAAATTCTCGACTACCCGTGTTAACCAGCATGAAAACGAGTAAAGAACAAAAAATATATTCTACCATGAATATGTGAGCAAAACTTAATGGCTTTCCAAGAAAAGGGAAGGCCAGTCTGATCAAAATTATTATGTTATTTGAACCTGAACGCTTGCAGTTTTCAAGGCAGAGCAAAGTGGACAAACGTCTATTTTGCTGTCACAAAGCTTACACAGGCATAGATGACGGCAGGGCAACAGTAATATGCACATCTCGTTTTGCCTGCAAACCCTGCATTTCCTCTGCATCTCCAGAACTAGGTTTTCCATGTAAATATTATTGTTGTTATTGCTGGGAATTACTTGGCACGAGGAAGAAGAGGACATGTTGGCAATGGCAGTATTCATGGCCTCCTCTTCGCTGTCTCCGCTTCCTTCTTTGTTTATTTGGTCAATCTGGAGTTTGAGGGCGACGGCCATGGCCTCGTTGTTCTTGGCTCGCTTCTGCCAGCCCTGGGTTTCGATCGCGAGACCTCTGATTTGATCTTCCAGCTCCAAATTCTTGCGCTTCAAGTGATGAAGCTCTAAATCTTTCTCCTGTAGCTTCCGTGTGACTGCCGCTGCAGCAGCGCACAGCAACGCCTTGGACTGCTTTTCTGTCCTTTCCAATAGGCTTCGCCTCATTCCTTCTTCCTGACAAAGAAGAAAGGAAACAAACATGTTAGGGTTTTTCCTTGAATTCTCAAAAGAAAATGAACAGAATGGATACAATTTAACAGGAAATTTTAAGATTCACAACATGCACAGCACCAAAAAAAAATTCAGCTCGCCTTTACAGATTCAGTATTTACGGGAATTGAAGAATTCAGAGCTAAAATTGAATTGACTTGCTTTGAAATATTTACCTGCACTCTGATAAACTGCTCCATCTCCTCCTTCTGGCGTTGAATCTCAGTAGCCAGATTATTGCTTGCATATAATATGCTATTGTTATTATTGTTCAATTCTTTCCTACTAGTTGCATTTGAGTGATCCTCTTGAACGCTGAGCCTCAAGCCTGTAAAATCAAATGATTTCGGCTGCAAGTTCAAGGAAGTGGCCTTGAATCCTTCCGAAGGAAAAAAGTTCAGGAGCGGATCTGATTCTCTCCTACACATCCACATGTTTGGGCTTGGACTTAACTCAGGCATGGCTGTATAAGACGGCCAACCTGTTGCCATGGCGTGCACAGAGCCCTCCACTGTATTACAAGGACCCCAAATTATTCAAGATCATTAGATTCAGCTTTAAATCAACAAATACAACTAAATTTAACCAGAATTATAAATAAATCAAACAGTATTAAATCATCCAAATACATGCTGCATGCTCATTAATAAAAACAAAAACAAAAACATTTTTGTCAAGATCTTAATCATTTTCCGCTATGCTTCCAAAAATAGTATATTTAACCAAAGTTTTAAAGTTGTTGCCATCTCCTTGCAGAATTTTCACTAACAGTTCCAATTGTATATGTTTTAGTCAGCCGTTTCAGACTGTACATGCGCGGATAAATTTACACACGTTATAAAAAATTACGGAACATAATTCAATTTGAGTACAATCTTCATGCACAGTTACATACATCTGGCAAAATCTTTATAGTTTCGATCTAATGTTTGGCATGACTATTTTATTTAACTAATTTTATTTACAGTTGCATAGAGCAGAATTATTTCTATTTTCTAGATCTTATGTACATTTGCATTCACACAAACAGTACGACCTTCAACCTCTTGAATGGTTTTCCGTTGCAAGTAAGCTTTGAGAGCGAGAATAAGACAAATAAACACGCATTTTAAGAAAATGGTAAAACTGCTCATTCATCTATGCGCATTCATCTATTATTTATTTCAGTAAAATGCAGCATATACAACAAAAATTGCCTTGTAATTACAGAACCAGTACATGTCAATCTTAAGTTTCCTGTATTTCCAAAGGTAGCGAAATCTTTCCCCAGATTTTTAATTTACACAAAATTCTCATACATTTGTTTTTTCAAATGTTAAATTTTAAATGAAATTTAAAGAATTCGAAGACTCTTACGCGGAAATGATTGCAGAGGCCGGCTGGAAACCCCATCCGGCGGCATCATTTTGAAAGCCGGGACTGCAACATCTACATTCACAGCGCCAGACCGCACAAAATTCCTCTCCTCTTCATTCAAATTCCTCATTCTATAACAAAACCATGAAAGATTTGTCTACTTCTTAAACAAAAAGAAAAGGCTTTAACAAAAAAAACCTCCAAAAAAACAGTAAAAATCGGCGCAGCAGAAGGCTTCTAGCTGTTTCCCTAAAACAAAACTTAATTCTGCATCACAGCCTGGCGAATTCTGCAACCGACTAATTGAAGACAAACGCACTACTTACTAAACCTGAAAAACGAAAAAACGAACCTGTTGCACGCCGTTTCCGGCAACACCAGCACATCAGACGGATACTCCGCCTGCACTGCCATCTCCAGAAACTCAAACCTAGAAAAACTGCGGGAAGAATTTTCCTTTTCCTTTCCCCAAAGATCTTCTTTTCTTTTCCTCTCCTAATCCTAATTAAATGTCACGAGTTCGATCCGCCACCGCCTCTGCCTTTAACTGTAACCGAAACTTTACTTAAAAACCTCCACAACCTAATTAAATCCCACAAAAAATCATAAAATCCGTAAACTGCATCTGTATTTTTTCAAAAACCAGATCACCCCTGTTTTTCTCCGAGTTTCCCACCGCTCTTTCTGTTACCTTCTCCTTTAATATCTTCCCTCGTCCCGACGATTTCTCAACCACAGCCACAACAAAACCTTTAACTGCGATTTCAGCACTAAAGATAATGCACAGTACAAATCCATTCCATTCGTGCCAACTATTAATTCAACATTTTATCCAAACGCCACCGTACCGCTGCAAATTCTTGAAAATATCCCGCGGAAACCGAATAATTTCTCATCAGATGAAAATAAAGTAATCCAACACAAAGTAAAATAAAAGCAGCTGAAATAACCGAGGGAAGTTGGCCGCGTGGGACCCTTTTTTGCCACCCTTTTGCTGGCCCTTAACGTCCGGAAAAAATACTCTGGCCGCCGTAAACGGCTTAAATAATTAGCCACAAAAAACTACATATATATATATATGCCGCCCCGTGAATGGCCACATTAAGGACAGCCTTCTTTTAAGCCCCTGATCGTCTTTCATGTGACCGCTGTCCAATCTTTAACTTGTGTCACACTCCAGGCGTGTGCTCTTTAACTCCCTTGCATTAATGCATTATTATTACTCCATGTACTTAATAATATTATTCCTCTTAATTCCCCATGATGGAGTGCTGTTTTCACTACGTCATTTGTTAACATCTTATTTTGCGAAAAGGAAGGCGCCGTATCGTTAATAAAACGATTGGTTAAATGCAATACATTTGTTCACAACTTCTTCGTGTGGAAAAGCCCAACGACCAAAAAGCAAAATTTCTTAAAAAGCAAAAATAAAAATAAATTGTGAGATTTATCTTTAGAATAGTTGAATTAGTAAATAAATTGAAACTATAAAATATTATCTTTATAAATATAATCTTAAAAAATAAATTATTTAATATTTTTTAAATTTTAATATTATTTTTTATTATTTTTTATTATTTTAAATAATTATTTTTCTTCATATTTTCTTTCTTATTTAAATATTGTTTTGAAAGTTTTTGTCTTATACACTCTTTTTTAAATTAATCAAATTTCTTGAAAATAGAATTTTAGGCCACCTTTAATGGTGAGCGATGATTATTTTTTTTCATAATAGTAATTATATCATAGTAAAAGTTAATGAAAATGTATTTAAATTTAATTATGAAAAAATAAAATACACTTTTAAATAGAAAATTCTTGAAAATATCAACTAGGTACAATAAATGTGATCACAAAACTAAACAATGAATTATCTTGTATAATAAATAAATTATACTTGCCATGTATTTAATAGATGAGTTCAAAATAAAATTAATAAAGTTTTATATAATTATGTGTAGCAAAAAGTAACTATTTAATAAAATAATTTTTTAAAAAGTAAAATAACTATTAAGTAAATTACAAACCCATTAAGTTAGTAAAAAATTTATGGAGTAAATTAAAATTTATATTTTTTATTTAGTCTATTTAAAAGCACAATGTGTATATATATTTTAATTTCTTTTTCACATTATTTAGTTTTATTCTAGTTACTAATTAATTGATTATTAATTATTTGTGAAATCTTAGTAATTACTATTACAAAGTAACAAATCTTTTACTTTTTAAGTAATTTATAAATAGCTATTGGTTGGTTAGGTCAGCATTATACTCACCTGATTTAATACTATTAAATTTTGATAACATAACAAGATTAAAACAATAATAGAATAATAATAACATAATACAAAATAATAAATAAAAATTGTTTTCAAGTAAATATTTATTTTTTTGTTAAGTTACTATTTAAGTATAATTTATGATTCATGGATTAATCACATTCTCAAATAAATATTAAATGTTAGAAGATTTATAATAGTTTTAATTGAAAAAAATTAAATATTTTTTATAGAAATTTATAAAATTATTAGCTTTATTAAGGTCTCAATTAGTCTTATAGGTAAAAAAATTCAGGTAAAATTATTTAGAGTTATAATTGGAATTAGAGATAAGACTTTTATTAGAGTTAAAATAAGGTTAGGGTAAGGGTTAATATTAGTGTTCAATTTAGGTTAGGGATTATTATGGTTAGGATTCAAATAAAGTTATGGTTGCAAAATTATTAATCTATTCTATTTGTTTGCAAAAAGGCATACTAAATTACTATTACAAATCTAAACGACAAGTACTAGCCTTGGCAATTATTTTTATTTTTAAATTATATTATTATTAGTTATATTTATGTAATATTAACTATAACTATCACTTTAATAATATTAATAATAATATAATATAAACATTATAGTAAAAATATAATCCTAATTTAAATATTAAATCCATATAATTATAATTATAATAATAAAATTAATCTTAAACTTAATTATTAGTTATTAGTTATTAGTTTAAAATTATTAAATATTACAAGATTATATGTATATATTAAAATAATTAAAAAGGAAGTTCAAGGGGGCCTTCCATAGGATGGGGAAGGTCTTAGAGTCAATCTAATCAAACAGAATAATAATAAAAAATAAATAAATAAATAATTAAAAAGAAAATTATGATTTAAAAAAAGTATTAATAAATAATAGAATGATTTGAAAAATATATATACAAAATTATAATATTAAAAGATACTCAATTAAAATATTTGTTGCATAATGCTTATAATCAAATAGTTTAATTATTTATCTTAAATTTTGATTTGATTTAATTTAAGTTGAATCAAATCCCTATGCAATAGTTAGATTTTAGTAATAATAAGAGTATTGCCTACTAGAAGTACTAATAAGGTTGATATTTAAGCTTTTAGATTTTTCAATGTATTAGTTATATATTAAACCATATTCTTAAACACTTTACAATTACTTTATCATTTTGTAAGATTTTTAATCTAGATGTAAAAATTTCAAATATTATATTGCATCTGCTTCTCAGTAATCTTTATACACCTTAGATTTAAATATTTTACTTTAGATTTAAAAATATTTTCTTTTCTTTTCTTTTACATAACTAATTATCTAGGAGAGAGAGTGAAGGAGAGTGAATTTTATGGAAGCGCTCTACAACTTGGGACTAGGGTCTATTATGGAGGAGGTCGCTCGCTCATGTATGACCTACCTCGCTCAAACCCAAGTCCAGCCTCATTAATTTACATTACTCTTTCTTGAGGTGGTTTAATGGGCGAGACTGCTAGTCCTAATGGAGGTTCATCGACTTCTGCTTCTCAAGACACTCACTATGCTAACACCAAGTACTTCAAGCAAGCGGTGGAAGGCAAGGTTGCTATTCTGGAGGGTGCCAAATTCCTTTTACTAGAGAGGATCTTCCAAACGATGGTAGAGGAGGAATAGGTAAGAGTCGCTCTGTCGATTCTTTGGTTATTTTTCCAAATGCTCAAATAGCCAGTGCCATTATTTCTAAGAAATCTAGGCTTAGACAATGTGCAATTTTTTTAGTGGCTTTGGACATTATGGAGTTACCCTCTAGGAATTCCCTAAACAATTGGTTGCAAAATGTTTGGAATAAGTTCAGTTAGGATTTACCTTCTCCTTCTATCGTATGATTAAAAAAGGGCTCTTTCTGATTTTTTTCCATAGTGTTAACAGTTAGTTTGAAGTGGTGAGGAAGCAATATTGGAATATAGGATAAAATTGTTTTAGAGCCCTTTCTTGGGACTCAAAGGCTAACTTGTATGAGTTACTGGCTCTGTCAAGCCCTCAATGGATCACCATTAAGATTATACCTCTGTATTTGTGGAATGTGATCTTGAGAGCGATGGAACCCCTTGGTAGGGTTATTAGGGTCGATGAAACAACTTCTCTGCTCTCGCATATGGATGCCTATTTGTTGATTGCCCTAAATCCAGGGCAATAACTTCTGAAGGATCTCAATTTTGAACTTATTACTGAATCTATTTCTTTCCCTATTGAATATTTTAGCAGGATTAATGCTTGTTTTCTGTGTAAAAGAGAAGGGCACATCCAGAAAAACTGCCCTCTTATCAAGAGACTAGAAAAATCTAGTAACCCCAATAGTTCTCCCTCTAACCCTTCTGGTTCATCTCCTGCCAATGCCTTGGCTGATGCTCCTTCCCCTTCTGCTTTTCACTCCCCCTCTCTATCTCTTGATGTTTCCATTCTTGCTTCTATTGAGTCGCTGGTGGTGGTTGAAACTTCACCCTTTGTCGCCTCCTTGGTTGCACCGAAGGGGGATCCTAATGTGTATGAGAAGCTTCAAGCTCTCAATGCAGAGATAAATAAGGTCTCTCAAACCGATAAGAATACTATGTTGCCTCCTTCATCTTTGAATGGCTCATCTGTTGAACTGTTGATAAAAAAGAATTTAAATGCCCAATAGATCATCTTGGAGAAATTTAAAAAAATTAATGCAACCCAGGGTAGGGTCCAACAATTGATCAATCATAGGCCTAATAATGGAAATAATTTCTCTCCTAGCATTAGATCCCTCTCTTCTATTGAGGAGATCACCATTAGTGACTCCCTTGCTACATTTGAGAAGGATGGAGTTGAGGCTAAAAAATTATCCCCTTCCTATGATATTTCTCCCAATCTTGGGATGACTGAGTGCATAGATGACCCTTTGATGCATCCCTCTTCTACTTCCAGCACTCCTCCTTTCGGATATGGCTTGAGAGACACTAAGGGTGAGGAAGTTCCCATGTTGAATTTGAGGCCATCATTGGCAGAGGTGAGTGGAGATAGTAGTGGAGATAGTATGGAGGTGGACATGGGGAGTACAAAGTAGAATGAGGAAGAGAAAGTTATAAGGTGGGCCATTGTTCCTTTTAAAGGTAAGTAGGATAATAGTTTCTTGGAAGAAGCCATGGTAAAATATGGTATCAATAAGGCTTCCAATAAAAAGAAGCATAAAAAACATAAGAAAGCAAAAAACTTGAGGGGGTCCCTCATCTTGGGGTTGACCAACCTTTTGTGTTCAAATGAGATAGAGGGAGACCTAGTAAAGCTAGTTCTTTTAAACCCCCCAAAGATACCTCCTCAGGGCATCTATCCAAGTGCTTCAACAACTTTAAATCCCCAGTGGGACCCCCCCCCCCACAATCTTTGTTATGGATATGCACATTGCTTCTTGGAATGTTAGGGGATTGGAGACCCTCGATAGAAAGTATGTAATCAAAAGGTTTCTTAGGCTCTATAAGAATATTGATATTTTGCTTATCCAAGAGCTTAAGGCAATGGATTTCTAGCTTGACATTAACCTGAAGTATATTTGGAGACAAGCTAAGTTCTTTGCTACTAATCATTCCCAGGGCAAATGGGGCGAGCTACTATCCTTCTTTCTCCCAAATGGTCTAATTGTGTTGCTAGATGGGGGTGTTCTCCGTGTAACAGGTTGGTTTGGGTGGTGTTGAGATATAAAGATGTGGAGTTTGATGTTTGTTCTATTTATGCCTCTAATAATTACAAAGAGAGAATTGAGTTATGGAATTGGATGGCGGAGTTGGAGGAAATTCCTTGGATTGTCAGGGGTGATTTCAATATGGTGGAATCTCAAAAGGATAAATTTGTTGGTACTCGGTTGGAATGGAAAGGAGAGGAGTAGTTTTTTAGGTTCTATCATTATAAATATTTTTTTAGAGTGGGCAGAAACCAAGAAGGCTCTCTAGTGAAAGTTACTCCTTACACCCTCTCAGACCATCATCCTATTCAAGTTCAAATCTCCTATAACAACCGCCCCATTAGGAGATATTTTCCCAATGATAATTTTGCCATTAATTCCAACTTGTTGGAGGGTGAGATTATTCAGGCTGCCTTTATTATCAGTAAATTCAACAAGCATGTGAACAAATATAGCAATTCGCTTATTGAATGATCTCACAATGTTCAAAGCTGGGAAAATCTATTTCAAACAGTAGGGAAGAAGTTGGCTAAATATGGAAGGGAGGAGGAGACTCTTGCTCACTATACACTTGAGAGGGCTAAGGAAAAAGTACAACTTAATCTCCATGGTGAAGAAGCTCAGAAGGTCATTGGTGTAGCTAAGGATTGTTTGAGAAGGATACAAAATAAGAGGATTCAGGGTGCAAGGACCAAGGCGAGGATTAATTGGTAAGATCAAGGGGATAGAGGCTCTAAGTATTTCTTCCAATTGCTCAAGGCCAAGGAGGCTAGAATTGGTATTGACACTATTAGCGAAGAAGGATCCATGGTGACTGATCAAGATAGTATTATGAAAGTGTTTGCCTTGTTTTATCAAAAGATGTTTTCTACTGAGGATAATATGAAGGAGAAAGCTAGGGCCAGGAACTATATTAAAGGCATCATTCCCCAAAAAAATTGTGAAGAAGATGCTAGG
Source organism: Cryptomeria japonica (assembly GCF_030272615.1). NCBI lineage: Eukaryota > Viridiplantae > Streptophyta > Pinopsida > Cupressales > Cupressaceae > Cryptomeria > Cryptomeria japonica. Next base: position 173,105,477 of record NC_081412.1, on the reverse strand, counting down.
AGGTTGGATAAAGAGATCTGCTTGGAGGAGATTTATGATGCTATACAAGCCCTTGGTAATGGCAAAGGTTGGGTGGACTAACTGTAGAATTTAATAAAGAATGTAAGGAGTGGATTGGGAAAGACTTGTTGAGGGTTTATCAGGAAGCCATTTCCAAAGGTTCCCTAGGTAAATAAATTAATAGAGGTCTCATTAAGTTAATTCCAAAAGAAGGTGACGGGACTTGGATAAAAAATTGGAGGCCAATTACACTCTTAAATATGTCTTACAAGATTCTGGCCAAAATACTGGCCAAGACGTTGGAATCCATTCTTCCTAAAATTATTAGCCCCACTTAGATAGGTTTTGTTAAGGGTAGATACATTTTGAAAAATCTTCTCTCTTTCTAGGAAGTAATGCACTGGGCAAAAGAGTCTAAACAAGAAACATCTTTGCAACTGTTAGATTTTGAAAAAGCATATGACTGAATAGAATGGATTTTTGTGGGTATGATGTTGGAGAGTTTTGGATTCCCTATTTACTTTTTCAACATGGTTAAGGTCTCGATGAATGATGTTAATGCCTGTGTGGAGGTTAACGGTTTAAAATCAACGTACTTCGAGCTATCTAGGTTTATCAGACAGGGATGCCCCCTTTCCCCTTCTCTTTTTTGTAATTTCTATTGATGCTCTGTACTATCTCAGGAGAGACTGTGATTCCCACCAAAATACCCTAGAGAAAATAAAGCAACTAACATACTAATGGAGATTTTTTTTTTGAAGTAACATCAATTGACACATATCATCAACTATGCAACATAGATTAATCATCCATTAACCCTTAATCCTTATGGACATGAAACATATCACATACACTCATAAACCAATTACTCAAGCCGAATTAAACATAAAAAATCATTAATACAATCTCCCTAGGGTATCTCAACGTCACTACTTACTACCATCACAAGCAATAACAATTTAAAAAATTTCAATACGACTCTTAACATCCTTAATTAATATTCATGCACATATGCAATACACTTAGTATTTCTTATTCATTAACTATGCACATGCAACTCAATTACTTCTATCCTTCATGGTATGCAACCTACTTACTCATTAATCTAATATGATATGCTACTCTTTTCAATGCAAGACCAATCCATTTTTCCTTATGTTCGTTTTATGCACCAAATCCAAATGTACCTAAAACCCTTAATCATTTTCTATTAACATGATCTCTACTCTCCTACAATGCTAATGCATAGACATAATTTTCCTTTCTTATCTAATACTCCCATATCTAATCATGATTTCATAAGTCTAGCATGGTCATTTTCCTTTACATGATTCCTAATCATAAAGTCCTTCTTTAACCAATCATCTTAAATGTTATTCATGATCTCTTGTTTCTTTCTAGCATCGCCATAAATATAAATTTCATTATCATATACACATTATCATTTATCAACTATAATTCCTAAACTACAATATTCCTACAATTTACATAGGTTCTTTCCACTTTTAATATACAAGCTCATCAAACAATCATAACATACACGTGATGATAAATGCACACAACAAATGCAATTACATTATTTCCATTAAGTAGGCAATATTCAAATGCTTTGAGATACACCTATCTCTTATTCCACTACTAGAGTTGTTACCTCATTCCACATTAACTAAAATAGTCTAAATCATTTCCTTCAGGTTAGCCATTTATCTTACTAACTACCCATTCATTCTTGCAATCTAGAAGTATCCATACATCAAGAATATCAACTTTTCAATGAGAACATTCATTAATTGTTTGCATTTACATCCATACTCAAGATCATCTTTTTACAACTTAATTGTTACAATCCACTACAACGTATAAAGATTTTATCTTACTACGAGCCCTAATACTTATATATCCACTAAATGCAAGCTACATAGCTACTTTTACCTTATCATCTTAATTACCATATTTGATTTCCTATCCTTTTCTATCTTAACAAGAACATAAATTCCTATTACAAGATCTTGATATCAAAAATCATGAATCCCTTTTACGAACCATTACAAGATAATCTACAACATATCTATTAACATGAATTTGCATTTCATTTCAAAGATAATTACATTTCAACACATCACAATATCCATCTTAAAAATGTAGGCCCACTTCCTAAACATCATCTACTATTGTAATTACATGATCCTTTCAATGAGTATAGCTCTCCTAATGACAGAGTCTCATCTACATCTCCTACATTATGATTATATTACATAACCCATGATATTAATTACATTCATCTGCTACATTATTCAACCATAAGCTGCATTGAAGAAGAATCCACATCCACGCATATGATTCTAGTGTGAACATCCTAATGGTAGAAAAGCACCAACCACCCAACCATGTGGAACCAAAGGAACCACCCCCCGTGCTAGGAGATGACACAAGGTCCCAACACATACTCAAGACTTAGGCTGACACCAAACTACCAAAGAGGTTCACAACTCAAGGATAACAACTACACATACACAACAACCAATCACATGGCAACCACAAATAGAGACTCCCAGAGGCATAACAATAATCAAGGTATAAATATAACAAGCAAGGACACATGTAGGAATGGAGTGTCATGACATGCAATCCTCCAAATATATACACACAACCCTTCAATTCACAACCCTGATAGATGTGTGGAGCCATATCAACCTATGAGAGAATCAATGCAAATTGACTTACCACCGCAGTGGCCTTCCAAAGCTTATCCTAAAACATCCTCCCTAGGATCAAGTCTTGGGGTTCAACTATTAATTATCTTGATTAGGTGATTCCTAATTACCTAATCCTTCTAATTCATTATTAATGTTATCACTTGTGTATAATAAGGAAAACTTCCAATGTGACTTGGTGATCTAGACGGGAGGCTTATCAACTCACTACCTATCTCTCACGATCTCGATCATCACATGAAAGCCAACTCCCCCTAGCATGCTCCAAACAACAATAATAACAAGGAGGCTCTAATACAACATTCAAGAATGATCCATAAAAAAACATCACATAATCATGAAGCATCCATAGTGAACCAATGCCAATAACATCAATAACCCAACAATGAGCCTCATATCACAATAGTGTTTCCAAAAGCCATATCAAAGTCAATTAAAATATGTCATAATCATCAAATAATCATCAACAGCAAGGCACATCAACTTGTTGGTACCAAACAATAAAAACAATCCTCTCAACGCAACTTATCAACATGTTGGAGACGGGCAAAATCTCTACGGTATGGTTTATCAACATACCAAAGCTTAAAAATCATCAAATAACATCAAATTAGATAAATTACAAGCTGGAAAAACATCAATAGACCTGAAACACGCCTCTGGTACAAGGAAAAATCAGAAAATGACCTCACAGGTTGATCAAACAGGACAAATACTAAAACAACACAGATTAGCGCATATGATACCAAGATTAGCTCATTTTACTAACTCTTCAGCGCATCTGACAGTTAATTCAACGCATTTGATGAATCATTCAGCGCATATGATTAATTATTTAGCACATGTAGATAATGGATCAATGCATACAATATACAGATTAGCGCATATGATCAAATACATAGCGCATATGATAAAATAAATAGTGCATATAAAAAAATCTCTAGCGCATATGAAACAGAGATAAAATTTTGATGGGAAAGACCATATTATGACATCAAAATAAAATTACACAAAATATTCTAAGTGCCAAAATTAATCCCAAAAGGGTTGCCCAGACCATACCAAATGAAAGGTGTAAACGAATCAAATAAACATGAAACAAAACCAAAGATATTGCCTTCCAAAACTTCTAGGCACCCATACAAAACTTCACAGAAACAAAATTCACAGGAGGTCTTTTACGGCTCAATGGCACCAACAAAGAATCAATTGTTGGCATATGTGCAGAGTTGGATGACATGATGATATTGTATGTTGTCATTGATGTCAATATGCTGAAGTATAAACCGGTATATTGAAGAAAGCAAATTGGCAAGAGAACCAGTATGATGATGTGAACCAGATATGTGAAAAGGTGAACCGGTATATGTGAAAAGGTGATCCACTATGTTGGAATGTGAACCAGTATATGCAAAGTTTGTATTGGGGTTTCATTTGATACGACTATCGGTTGGTAGTCTCGGCTTCAGGGTTTCCGGTTGATGTATTTCAAGTTTGTGCGACTCGACCGATGACATCTTGTGATGAGTTAGCTTTGAAATGGAGATCAGATCATGTTGCCACATCAGCCTTATGCGCGTGAAGGATTTCCTTGAGGATCTTGAATGAAGAAGATTCATTCTATCTACCTTGAGAATGTGTGAAGTCTCAGTAAATGGTGGAGAGTGCGTGATGGGTTATCACCTTCCAGAAGCGGCAAAGAATGAGCAATGGAGAACGTCTTGAGATGTGATCAAGATTGTTTCACCCTATGCAATGTGATTGAACAGTCAGGATTGGACCGACTGTATTGTTAACCTAGATGCTTAGGGTTTTAGGTTTTGGCTACCAACCTAATTGTTGTCTATAAGGTCGATGATGATTTGCATTGTGAAGTTGTTGGCAAATTTTATGTGTTTATCCAAGTGAAGAGATACTTGATTCTTGCTAGACCGGTGCAGTGAGTAGAGATCCATAAAGTGTGATTGCAGAAGTATAGAAACTAAAGTGGATCTGCCTTGGCATTAAGTGTTGTTATCAGATCAGTGTTTTACCTGTTGACTTCTAACCATTTCCGCAGTTTGAAAATCCCTTTACCAAGTAGCTTTAACAAGCTTTCTGTAAATCCTTTAATAGGGTGACTCAAAATCATTGAGTTCTTCAAATCCTCTTGCGAGGTAACCTTTAACAAGGTTTTAACCTTTAACCGAGTATTTAGCCATCCCTTAACCGAGTGATCCCTAGCAGGATCGGTTCTTGGCAGAACCTGTTGTAAAGTCCTTAACCGGACTAGGCTCCTAATAGAGCGGACTTCAGAAGAGTTCAAAGAACAACTTGTGGGTATTCATCCCCATCGTGGTTTTTCCCAGTTGGGTTTCCATGTGAAAAATAAGTGTGCCATGTGTGATGTTTTTTTTGTGATGATTAGTTTTTTCTGTTAAGTGGTAAAGCATGTTGATCTAGTGGTCAGTACATTTCTGATGTATTACTTGCTTATGCAAATGGGTGAAGTGGACATGGGATATTAGGTCCTGTGAAGATCTAAGTGTTACCGGTTTATGTCTTTCACAAACATACTGTGTTTTACCGGTATTGCTCTGAATTAGATCGGTGATACTGTTTACCAGTTAGTGCAGTCTTTGTAGTTTAAGTTGTTAAAGAAGTTTTTGTCTATACTGATTCACCCCCCCCCCCTCTCAGTATCTGTTGAGTATTTACCGTTCATCATTATTCATCAATTGGTATCAAAGCATCCTTCAGGTCCTTTGTGCTATAAGCTTAACCGCTTGAGGAAAAGATCCCATTCTAATGATGAAGAGGGAAGGTCCTAAGTTCAACAGAGATAACTTTAAGATATGGAAGGACAGAATGAAGATATACATTAAAAGTATGGGTGCTCAACACTAGAACTATGTTGAGAATACTTATGTTGTCCCTATCGGTACTCTCACCGATGATCAAAGAAGAGAAATTCAGGAGAATGGGCAATTCATGGAAGCTCTTATCAGCAATCTATCTAATGTTGAGTTTATAGATGTTCAAGAAAAAGACAATCCCAAAGATGTATGGGATACTCTGGAGTCTATCTATGGCGGTGATGAGCATGTGAAGCAAGCTAAGGAAGAAAGCCTTAGAGGAAAGTTTGAAGACATGCAGATTGTTGAAGGAGAGATCATTCAACAGTATGGGATAAGGATTAAAACTGTCGTTGGAGACATCAAGAGTGCATGAGGTACAATGGATGATTCCACTGTTGTTAGCAAATTTTTGAGAACCTTATTACTGGTCTATGCAATAAGGGTTGCAGCTATTCAAGAGTTGAGATCTATTGACAAGACAAAAGTATCCATTGATTCTATCATTGCTAAGTTGACCGCATATGAGCTAAATAGTTATGATGGCAGTGTTCAAAAGATTGATTCAGCCTTTAAAGCATATGTTGTACTATCTAGAAAGGGTAAAGAAGCTAGTACCAGCTATGAACCTAGACAAAGCAGAGATATGGATGATGAAGAGATCCTGATGGAATTTGAATCTCTACTTGCTAAGAGACTTCCTAAGGGAACTGGAAAATACAGAGGTAAGCTCCCTTTGAAATGCTTTTCTTGCAATAGGCACATTGTTGTCAACTATCCTAATAGTGATAATAAGGACAAACCGGAGAAGTTCAAAAAGTTCAAAGGAGGAAATAGGAGAAACTGTCTTGTAGTAGTTGATCAAGGTGTCACTGATGGTGAATCAGAAGATGAAGAAAGTGAAGACATATTGTTTGTAGCCATCAAGGAAGATGTGTCAGACAAGAAGGCTCTTGTCTCCCACTTTGATAATTCTAATGAGTGGATTATTGACAATGGTTGTTCTTACCACATGACTGGTGACTGGAAAAAGTTTCTGTCTCTGGAAGAGTATGATGGAGGTGTAGTCCGATTTGGTAATGATGCACCTTGTATGGTAAAAGGAAAAGGGTTCATATCTCTAAATGGAAAAAGCAATGCTGATAATGTGCATTGGGTAGAAGGTCTCATGCATAACCTATTGAGTGTTGCCCAGTTGAATGATAAAGGGCTCACTCTGGAATTCAAAGATGGAGTATGCAAAATAAAAGGAAAGAGTGGTGAACTGATGGCCACCGGTATGCAGACCAAAGGTAACTTATTTTAGTTGAATACAAATATCAGTCAATGTCTAATGGCTAAGTTTGATGACAGATGGATATGGCATAGGAGACTCTGCCAATTAAATTTTGATAATATTGTGAATGCTAGTAAGATCAAGGCAGTTAGAGGATTGCATGTGTTGAACAAACCGGAGAATCCTTTGAGCAGAGAATGTCAACTGGGGAAAATGTCTTCCTCAACCTTCAAAGGTAAATCTTTCACAACAGATAATTCACTTGATCTTGTGCATACTGATCTGTGCAGTCCTATGAAAACTAGGAGTGTTCAGGGAGATAGGTACTTTATGATTCTTACTGATGATTTCTCAAGAATGATGTGGGTCACATTCTTGAAAGACAAGTCTGAAGCTTTTGGAAAGTTCAAAGCCTTCAGAGGACTAGTTGAAAAGGAAAGTGGTAAGAGGATCAAACGCCTTAGAACCGATCAAGGAGGTGAATTCACCTCTGGAGAATTCAATAAGTACTATGAAGAGAATGGCATCAAGAGGCAACTATTTGCCCCCCAGACTCCATAATAGAATGGCCTAGCATAAAGGAACAACCGGACTGTAGTTGAAGCAACCAGAACGATGCTGATTCAAGGAAAGGTTGCTCACACTTTTTGGAGAGAAGCGGTGAGCACTGCAGTCTACACTATGAACCGGGTACTCATCAAGAAAGGTAAGGATAAAACTCCTTATGAGTATTGAACTGGTAAAACTCCAGTAGTAAGCTACTTTAGAGTGTTTGGTAGCAAGTGTTATATCAAGAGAAGTGAATACCAAAGCAAGTTTGATGCAAAATGTGATGAGGGAATATTCCTAGGGTATTCCACCAAGAGCAAAGCTCTCAAGTGTTTTAACAATAGAACTCAGAGAATTATTGAAAGTATCAATGTTAGAGTTGATGAAACCTCTAAGAAACCTGAGGAAACCGATAGTGAGCAAGCAGTAGATGAACCGGTTGTAAAATGACCAAGTACAAGTAAGAGTGATCGTACACCAATAGATGTTGATGTAGATGAAGATGAGGATGAAGAAGAAAAGCAAGAGGAATCAGTTAAGATCATTCCCAGATATGTAAAGTTGCATCATGATCCAAAGCAAATCATAGGAGATAAGGATGCAGGAATTCTTACAAGAAGAAAGGTCAGAGAAAGTTCTTGCATGATTTGTGAATTTGAGCCTAAGACATTTAAAGAGGCACATAAAGATGAAGACTGGATTAAGGCTATGGAAGAGGAACTTGACCAGATAGAAAAGAATGGTACATGGTCTTTGGTACCCAGACCAGAGCACAAAAATGTTATTGGCACCAAATGGGTTTTTAGAAACAAACTAAATGAAGATGGCACAGTGGTAAGAAACAAAGCAAGATTGGTATGTAAGGGATATGCTCAAGAAGAAGGAGAAGACTACGGAGAAACCTTTGCTCTAGTAGCTAGACTAGAAGGTGTTCGAATGCTACTTGCATTTGCAGCCTTCAAGGGATTCAAAGTGTACCAGATGGATGTGAAATCTACATTCTTGAATGGAATACTTGAAGAGGAAGTGTATATAGAGCAACCAGATGGGTTTTCCCTATCAGAAAACAGTGATATGGTGTGTAGGCTATATAAAGCCTTGTATGGATTGAAGCAAACACCTAGAGCATGGTATGAATGCTTACACTCACACTCACATCTTGTGAAGATTGGATTTGAAAGAACAAGTGAAGATAACAATATCTATTTGTAGTCAGAAGGAGATTAGATTCTGATCTGTGAAGTGTTTGTTGAAAACATAATTTTTGGTGGAGATGACAAGATGAGCCATGCATTTGCAGATGAAATGAAGAAGGAATTTGAAATGTCACTAATCAGAGAGATTAAGTTCTTCATTGGACTACAGATTCAACAAATGAAAGATGGTATCTTTATCACTCAGTCCAAGTATGTCAAAGAGGTGTTGAAGACCTTTGGCATGGAAGACAACAAACCGGTTGGTACATTGATGATGACCGGTTGTAAATTGTCAAAAGAAGATGACTCAGTGTTGGTGAATGAGAAGGATTATCGGTCAATGATTGGTAAGTTGCACAATGTAGTACACAACAGACCAGACATAGCACATGCAATGGGTATTGCTGCACATTTCCAGAAAACTCCAAGAGAATCCGACTTGGTAGCAGTCAAGAAGATTCTTAGATATCTGAAGGGAACTATAGATTATGGATTGTGGTATCCATACAGTAATGATTTCAATATCAAAGCATTTACAGATGTCGATTGGGTTGGTAATATGGACGACCAGAAGAGCACAACCGGTGGTGCATTCTTTCTCGGTGGTAGACTAGTCTCATGGATGAGGAAAAAGCTGAGTTGTATCTCTCAATCCACAACAGAAGCAGAATATGTAGTAGCGTTTATGAATTGTACTCAAACAATTTGGATGAAGCATGTATTAAGTGGTTTCAAAGTCCCTGTATCTAAACCAGTGAGTATATTTTGTGACAACACAAGTGCAATTAATATTTCCAAGAATCCGGTATTGCATGCTAGAACCAAGCACTTCGAGCTCAAGTATCATTTCTTGAGGGAGAAAGTTCAGAACAAAGAGGTTGTATTGGAACATGTTTCCAGTAAGGAGCAGTTAGCAAATATATTCACCAAGCCTCTACCAAAGGCTACATTTACCTATTTAAGACGTGAATTAAGGGTGTTGCCCCTTCAAGGGGTAAACTAAAGGTATGTGCTCCACATCAGTCAGGTATTGCATTGTCAAATCTTTTCAGGATTGATGTGTTGAAGGATGCTACTCCTCAGGTGGAGCAACATAGTGGAACATGAATGTTTGTGCCTCCACTTCGGCATTGTTGTCAAAGGGGGAGAAAATGTTAATCAGAGAAGATATTTGCAGTTTTGAAGACATACTATGGAAGAGATTGGGGAGCAGATGTGAAGCGGAGAGATATCTTTGTATATTGCCATCAATGCCAAAGGGGGAGATTGTTGGCATATGTGCAAAGCTGGATGACATGATGATATTGTATGTTGTCATTGATGTCAGTATGCTGAAGTATGAACCGGTATATTGAAGAAAGCAAACTGGAAAGAGAACCGATATGATGATGTGAAACGATATATGTGAAAAGGTGAACCGGTATATGTGAAAAGGTGAACCAGCATGTTGGAATGTGAACCGGTATATGCAAAGTTTGTATCGGGGTTTCATTTGATATGACTACCGGTTGGTAGCCTCAGCTTCAGGGTTTTTGGTTGATGCATTTCAAGTCAGTGCGACTTGACCAATGACATCTTGTGATGAGTTAGCATTGAAATGGAGATCAGATCATGGTGCCACGCCAGCCTTGTGTGCGTGAAGGATTTCCTTGAGGATCTTGCATGAAGAAGATTGATTCTATCTACCTCGGGAATGTGCGAAGTCTCAGTAAATGGTGGAGAGCGCGTGATGGGTTATTAGCTTCCAGAAGTAGCAAAGAATGAGTGATGGAGAACATCTTGAGATGTGTTCAAGATTGTTTCACCCTATGCAATGTGACTGAATGGTCAGGATTGGACTGATTGTATTGTTAACCTAGATGCTTAGGGTTTTAGGTTTTGGCTACCGACCTAATTGTTGTCTATAAGGTCGATGATGATTTGCATTGTGAAGTTGTTGGAAAATATTATGTGTGTATCCAAGTGAAGAGATACTTGATTCTTGCCAGACCGGTGCAGTGAGCAGAGATCTACAGAGTGTGATTGTAGATGTGTAGAAACTAAAGTGGATCTTCCTTGGCATTAAGTGTTGTTATCAGATCAGTGTTTTACATGTTGACTTCTAACCATTTCAGTAGTTTAAAAATCCCTTTACCGGGTAGCTTTAACAAGATTTCTGTAAATCCTTTAACAGGGTGACTCAAAATCATTGAGTTCTTCAAATCCTCTTGCGAGGTAACCTTTAATAGGGTTCTAACCTTTAACCGAATATTTAGCCATCCCTTAACCGGGTGATCCCTAGCAGGATCAGTTCCTAGCAGAACCTATTGTAAAGTCCTTAACTAGACTAGGCTCCTAACAGAGTGGACTTCAGAAGAGTTCAAACAACAACTTGTGAGTATTAATCCCTACCATGGTTTTTCCCAGTTAGGTTTCCACATGAAAAATAAGTGTGTCACATGTGATTTTTTTTTGTAATGATTAGTGTTTTCTGTTAAGAGGTAAAGCATGTTGATCTAGTGGTCATTACATTTCTGATGTATTACTTGCTTATGCATATGGGTGAAGTGGACATGGGATATTAGGTCCTGTGAAGATCTAAGTGTTACCGGTTTATGTCTTTCACAGTCATACTTTGTTTTACCGGTATTGCTCTGAATTAGATCGGTGATATTGTTTACCAGTTAGTGCAATCTTTGTAGTTTAAGTTGTTAAATAAGTTTTTGTCTATATTAATTCACCTCCCCCCTCTCAGTATCTATTGAGTATTTACTGTTCATCATTATTCATCATCAACAAACTCATATAAAGTCATAAGGAAATACAATTCCATCAAACATACACAAACAATAGAGTAAGGAATTTCACAAGGGAAAATCTACACAACTAAGCATTCATAGAAAAGCTACAACCACACAAATATATTTTTCCCCAAACGATATTGCAATACTATATATTATAAATTTTCCATGAAGAATTAATTTCCATAACTATAGAAACTTAGAAATAATTATTATTCCCAAAAAACATCTGCAGACACAGAGAAGACATTGAAAAATAAAAATACAAAAGGGAAGATTCACCAACCTGGAATTTGAAGTGATAGCAAAATAAGAATTCGGTGAAGTGCCAAAACAATCCAAGCAAGCTCCCAGCAAAAATCTCCAAGCTCCCAAAACAAGTTTACAAAAGAAAATCTCAAGAATGGTAACCCAACACACAACACAGGTTGTTGAATAAAAGAAATTCATAGAAAACCCTAGCCTCAAAAACCAGCCAGTCAGAATAATCTAAAAACCAATAAATCTTACCTACCCAACCTCAACTAATATTTTATTTCTGCAATACATATTTAGCCAATAACAATTGATGGTAGGTAGAAAATATTATACAACCAAATACCAAGTTTTAGGGGAGACAAAAGAGGATTCAGAGGATGGAGTTGGTGATGGAGCGGAACCTCTTCTCCTCAATGTGGCCCCCATCAGCCTTTTTCTAGGGTGCATTGGTTGTTAGGGTCTCTATTTTTTTTGGCTCACCCAAATCTTGTCTGGTTTGTTGGTTCTCTGTCGACGGTGAGACTTCCTGTTGTGCAGATCCAAGTTTGTTATTTGGTGGAGGTTGTGGTTTCAGGGGGTAGTGGTTGCAATTTATTTGTTGGGGTTAGGGTTCTCTGCAAGGAGGAAGTTGTTGGTGCGGTGGTGGTTGAGGTTGCGATTAGGGGTGGGGAGGTTTTTCTTGTAAGTTGGTGTGGAAGAGGTGTTTGGGACCCAAGCGGAGTTGTCATTGATGCCAAAGTTTTCTCTCTCTCTTTGGTATCTGTTATGGTGGGTTTCCTTCTGTCTCAGTTTTGGGTTGTGAGTCTGTAGGGGGTCTTATGCATTGTTGTTGGTCTTTCCCTGTTTCCCTCCCTTTTCCTAGTTTTGTCACTTTTATCTCAATTCTTTGGGTTATTTCCAGCCTTTCCTTTTGAGGTGGCCCTTTCTTTTATTGAGGTAGAGACGGTGGGTATTGGAGATAACCGCTTTCTTATTGAGGTGGAGATGAAGGCTATGGTTTTTGCTAGTAGGATTTGGGGGGAGGCTGTTGTTGCTCTGTTTTGTGGATGGCCTTCATTTGAGTTTGTGCTTATGGATTTTCTCCCCCCCTTGGTCCCTATTAAGGTGGTGATATTGGGGGGCCTTATGTTCTCAAATATGTGTAATCTCTTTGGTTTTGGGGGCTCTGTTACTTGAGGCAGGTGGTATTTCTATTTCTTGTTCCTTGATGTCATGTTTCTCTCCTTCTTCTCCTATAGAGGTGGATATTTTGGTGATGCTAGTATGCTTGGAAGCTATCTGAATCTGGCTTCTTTTTCAGCTCAAGGTTTTGGGTTCCTTTTCAAAACCCATTTGTCTAGCTAAGCTTTGTGGGTTTATTCTTTGGTTGTTGGACTCTATTTTGCAATCTGAAGTTATTGTTGGCTTCTTCCTGGTGGTTATGGGAGTCACTTCAAAACACATTTCGAAGGATAGGGGAGCCTTTCAAAACCCCCTTGTTTTTATGTTTTCTATGTGGTTAGGTTATGGGAGCCTTGTAAAACCCACATGCAGGTTGGATGCTAGAAATTTTCAAGGGCCCAGTCTAGCCAACTATTGTTTTTGGTTAAGGATTGATGTTGTTGTTGGCGATCTAAAGATTTTGTTACAGGTTAAGGGAGCCTAGAAAAACCCTTCTCTGCTAGTTTTGGGGGCCAGTTCAAAACCCACAGTGTCCAGATAGTAATTGTATGTCTATCTATTGTAATCTAGTCTCTTTGAAGGTGATGGGTGTCTGGAATCACCCATGGTATTAGTTGAAGGTTAAGAGGACCTTAGTAAAACCCTTGTGTTTGTGATTGAGGCTGATTTTTTCCAACCTTGGCTGGGTTTGGGCTGCTGGTATTTCATTTTGATTATTCTTTTGTGGCAGCATTAGTTTGTGGGTTCCAGATCCTAGTAAAATCTTAGGGTTTTGGGTCCCTTCAAAACCTATTGTAAGGGGTTTCGGGTCCCCTCAAAACATGTTTATCCTTAATAAAAAATAAGAGAATATGAATAAATATTATAAGGTACTATTCACCAAGTATCAATAAAATATTACAAGCATTATTTGCCATTGTATAAACAAAACCATGCCCACATGAAATAAACTAAGGCTATTAAATAAAGCCAATAAATAATCGAAGCCAATTAAATAAAATATCCAAAAGCTAATAAATAATAAATTAAATAAATAAATAAAAATAACCACAACTATAAAAAGACCATTAATATTAATCAACACTAAAGTATACAAGCATCATTAAATAATAAATAAATAATTAAATAATAAATATCAAATAAACAATAAATTAATAATTAATAAATAAACACTAAATCTAAATAAATAAATAGAAGCCATCAATAAAATATAAATCAACATCAAAATATAAAAGTAATATAAAACAATAAATAAATAACAATAAATATCAAATAACCGACAACCAATAAATACCAGTTAAATAATAAATCGATCCAATAATAATTAATCAAATTAAACTATAATAACAATCCACCAATTGATTTAATCATTAATAAACTATATAAATCAAGCATTAATTAACAAAATAAATTATCACATACTCACAAAACACCAAAAGATCACAACTCAACTTACTAACATGGTGAATCACGCCAAGACAACTGACAACCAAGGTAGACAACTTAAGCCTAAAGTATATGAAGGGAACTCATGCCATCTTTGACAACTTGTGTAATGCCCTGCCAAGAAACCCCGAAGGGATTACACTAAAACACAAGAATAGAGTGCAAATATTTTTTTAAAAAGTTAAAACAATATAATGATACATAGAGTTAACATTAAGTTCATATTACACAATGGAAGACTTAACCAACACCTAAAGGGTTTCCCAACATGATTACTTGGCTCAACACTAACTCAACTCACGCTAATAAATCCAATTAAGTTGATTAAACTTAATAAAATAATTATACTTAAA